>NC_040105.1:90787572-90863059 GCF_003369695.1 Bos indicus x Bos taurus | reverse complement strand
TATCCTTTGTGCTTGTATGTGATTTCCCCACAGTGAACTTCATAATTGCACCCATGGCATTGCTCCCTCTGTTTTTTTTGGTCCCAAAGTTCCATCTCAGTTTGCAGGATATTATTCAGTATATGTGCCTCCCAACAGGGATGCTAAGTGCTTTTCCTGAAAGTTGGAATTATAAGATAGAGAGCCTTGGGAGAAGAGGTCCGTAGACTAGCCCCTTTGTCTCAGAAAATGAGGAAATGAAAACAAAGGTCTGACTTGATCTTCTAAGGTGTATAAGGGCTGGAATTTTAGATGGATCTTTTTGCTTTTGGAAAGTGCTTTTCAACAAGGTCAGGGGACATGAAAGGCTGGGGTTGGATGGGGGAGGGACAAGAGTCTCTTGCTAAACCCGCTTGCTAAGCACATCACTTCTTTCATGGGCATCCAGCTCAGATACTAATACCTGTTAATGAGCTGCAGCACAGAACTTCCTGGTCTGGTTCTTGTCCTGAACAGAATTCACTGTTTTATGAACCAAGTATTTTGGTGTTGTGGTGAGCACAGGTGCTATGAACCGCGAATTGGGCCCCCAAAAAATTAATATGTTGGAGCCCTAACCCAAGTGTGACTGGATCTGGAGATAGGGTATTAGGTAATTAATTGAGATGGGAGCAGGGGCATAATTGGATAGGACTGTGGCCATATGGAAGAGGAAGAGATACCAGATCTTTCCCCTGCATGTGAGGACCCAACAAGAAGATGACCACTAGTAATACAGAAAGAGAGGTTCTAGAAACTGACACTGCTAGATCTTGATTTTGGCACTTCTATCCTCCAGAACTGTGAGAAATGAACTTCTGTTGTTTATGCCGCCTAGTCTACAGTATTTTGTTATGCCAAGCTAGCTGATTAATATAATCAGGAATATGTAAATAGATGAGCCCAGATCACTGCCCTAAAATGACACATTTATCACTTGAAATTTATAAGAAATACCTACAATCCCACCAATTAGACATGTTAGCATTTAAGTGCCTAAGCATCCCATACTGTGGTGTATTAATATTCACGTATTTTCTGACTAAAGGGGATTATGCTGTTGCTATTTGCAACCTGGAGTGTTACCTAACACTCCTCTAAGAGGTGACAGTCTTGAATAATCAGTGGGTTTACAGAAGTGAAAAACTATGGTCTGCAATAGCATAAACGTTCCTAAGCATAAAGGGGTTGGGGGGTCACTTCTGCTCAAATTATCAGGGAGGTGACACAATCACAGGTCTTAGAGTTGTTGTTCAGTGCTAGTTGAGTCTGATCTCTTGTGACCTCCACGGACAGTAGCAGGTAGGCTCCTCTGTCTTACTATCTCCTAGAGTATCTCCAATTCATGTCCATTGAGTCGGTGATGCATCTAACCATCTCCATTCTCTGCCACCTCCCTTCTCCTTTGCCTTCAATCGTTCCCCAGTATCAGGGTTTTTACCAATGATTCAGCTTCTTCAGATCAGGTGGCCCAAGTATTGGAACTGTCAAGTTTCAGACCCAGTCCCTTCCAATGAACATTCAGTGTTGATTTCATTAGGATTGACCTGGTTTGATCTTACAGTCTAAAGGAGACTCTCAAGAGTTTTCCCCCAGCACAAGTTCGGAAGCATCAATTCTTGTGTGCTCAGCCTTCTTTATGGTCCAAATCTAACACCTGTACATGACTATCAGAAATCCGTAGCTTTGACTAGACTGACCTTTTGCGAAACGTGATGTCTCTACTTTTATAATGCACTGGAATGCAAAAGTAGGGCTACATGGAGTAACAGGCAAATTTGGCCTTGAGTAACACAAACGAAGCAGGTCAAAGGCTACAGAGTTTTGCCAAGAGAATGCACCTGGTCATACCAATCACACTCTTCCAACAAACACAAGCGAAGACTCTACACATGGACATCACCAGACGGCCAATACTAAAATCAGGTTGATTATATTCTTTGCGTCAAAGATGGAGAACTGTATAACAGCGGCATAAGCAAGACTGGGAGCTGACTGTGGCTCAAATCATGAGCTCCTTATTGCCAAAATTCAGACTTAATTGAAGAAAGTAGGGAAAACCACTAGACCATTCAGGTATGACCTAAATCAAATCCCTTACAAGTATACAGTAGAAGTGAAAAATAAATTCAAGGGATTAATCTCTGATAGACAGAATGCCTGAAGAACTATGAACGGAAGTTTGTGACATTGAACAGGAGGCAGGGATCAAGACCATCCCAAGAAAATGAAACGCAAAAAGGCTAAATGGTCGTCTGACGAGGCCTTACAAATAGCTGAGAAAAGAAGAGAAGCTAAAGGCTTCTCTTGGCAAAACTCTGTTAGCCTTTTCCATGCTTCATTTTGTACTCCAAAGCCAAACCGTGCTGTTACCTTCCATGGTATCTCTTGACTTCTACTTTTGCATTCCAGTCTCCTAGGATGAAAAGGACATCTTTTTGGGGGGGTTATTTCTAAAGGTCTCGTAGATCATTATAAAACCATTCAACTTCTCTTCTTAGGCAGTAGTAGTTGGAGCATAGACTGGAGGACTGTGAATCTCGAATGGTTTGTCTGGAATGAACCGAATCACTGGTGTTTTTGAAATTACACACAGGTACTGCATTTTCAGCTCTTTTGTTGACCTACGAGGGCTACTCCATTTAATTCAGATGACCCATATGAGTAGATATAAGGGGGCATCTGATGTAAATTCACCCATTCTTGTCCATTTTAATTCACCGATTCCTAAACGAATATGTCCCTCTTGCATCTCCTGTTTGACCACTTACAATTTACCTAGATTCATGGACCTAACTTTCAGGTTCCTATGCAATATTGGTTTTTTTGCAGCATCAGAACTTTTACTTTCACCACAGACACATCCAAAACTGGGTGTCATTTCCACTTTGGCTCAGCCTCTTCTGTTCTTTTCTGGCAGGTATGTTTCTGCTGTTCTCCAGTAGTATATTGGATTCCCTACTGACCTGGGGGTTCATCTTTTCAGTGTAATATCTTCTTGCCTTTCATCCTGTTCGTGGGGTTCTCAAGGAAGAGTGCTGAAGTGGTTCGCCATTTCCTTCTCCAGTGGACCGCATTTGTCCAAACACTCCACCTGACCATCTATCTCGGGTGGCATCATATTATATCTCTGGAAATAAAATATTGCTTTCCTTCACAATGTGGAACTATTAATATTTGTTCGAAGCAAAATTACGCTTCCTTGAAAAGTTTAAGCAGATGCACCCTTGGAAGATGCCATTGGCAGATGGTAGCTCACTGATGACCCTCCGTTTCTTGAGTTGTTGTTTAAGTCCTTGTTGGATCCCTTTCTATAATTTGGCTATTTCTATATGATTTACATTCTTTACATGTATAAATATTTTTGTATGTATTACCAAAAGATTATTGAAAAGATTGTGTTTTTAAATTATTTCACATTTATTTGTATTTCTTCTGTCCCTAAGGAGGTTTCTCAGAGAATTAGGTGAATATATATTTCCACCCATAGATGTTCACCAGTTCTAGCTTTTGGAGTATTTTTAGAATCTAAGTATTATGAAGAAAACAATATTAAACTTGGTACATGATTAAGGAGGTGGAGACATGGTCAACCCATACTCTGAGGTGGGCAACCTAATAATGGGAGTATAACAACAATTGAAGTTTTCCTCAAGGAATAAGTGGTCCACGCCCACATAAGTCTTTCCAGACTGGGGGCCCTGTACCAGGAAGATGAGCCCCCAGAAGGCTTGGCTTTGTAGGTCAGTGAGGCTTACTTTCAGGAGAGCCAGAGGGCTGTGGGAAACAGAGACTCTACCCTTACAAGGTGCACAGAAAATCTTAACAAGCTTGGGAACCTAGGACAGAAACAGCAATTTGAAAGAAGCCTGGGTTAAACCCATCTGCTGATCTTGGAGAGGCTCCTGGAGAAGTAGAAGGCAGCTGGAGCTCACCATGGGGGATATAGACATAGGTGGCAGCCATTTGGGGGAGCTGGTTCTACCACATGGACCCTGGCGCTAGAGCACCATTTTGTAATCCTCCTTCTAGCTTATTCGTGCTATAACCCAGACCTGACGAACATGCCTATCAGCACCAGTACTGGGATGCCTTAGGCCAAGCAAAAACCCAGGCAGAGATACAGACCCACCTTGAGACCCCTGAAAGCCTGTAGTTACCCTGGAACCCAGCTTTGGCCATCCCAGGACCTGGCCCCACATACCAGTAGTCTAGAACCAGCTGCAGCACCAACCTCACCCATCAAGGGGTAGGCACCGTCCCATCATACTCTGGACCCGAGTCCAGCTTACCGGTGGGTTGAAACACCAGCTCCAGGACACTCAGGGCTATGCAGCCCATGTTCCCAGGACCCATCTCCATCTATCAGAGAGTTTGTGCTAGTCCTGGGAATCCCTGGGCCTCACCCTCCCCACAAGCAGGCCAAGACACAAGCTCTGTGACCCATGGGCCCTGCAGCCAGAGACCCCAGGACTCACCTCTACCTTTCAGGGTGGTACCACCACCCACCAGTGGGGAGACACCAGCCCCAGAACCATCAGAGCCGTTCATCCTGCCATATCAGGACCCATCCCACAACAAAGCTGGCTGGTGCCTGCCCCAGGACCCCGAGGATAACTTGGGCTGCTCAGCCAGTGCTGAGGACTAGAATTTGGCTGTACCTACTACCTATGGGCTGAGACCAGCTTCAGGACACCCCCAGGCCATGATTCCTCCCACCAGCAAGTGAATACCGCATCTAGGACACCCAGGCCTATAGCTACACACTCCAGAGCTCCTCGGGATCATTGGAGTACAGATTTAGGATAAATGAGTCCCCTTGTCAGGGTTATTATTTATTATGTTTGTGGAATACTAGAAAAATCATTTTTTATATTCACTTACTTGGCTGCATCAGGTCTTAGTTGTGGCATGCAGGATCTAGTTCCCCAATCCGGGATTGAACCCAGGACCCCTCACTGGGAGTGCAGAGTCTCAGCCACTGGACTACCAGGGACATCCCCTAGAAAATCTGAAGAAAGAATTAGAAAAAGTGATATGGTTCGCAGTGATATCAGGAAAAACTTCCATCAAATCAACTGCAATTAAATTTTTCTGGATGGGACCTTGACATGGTCTTAAACAAGCAGAATAGAGTTTGGGGAGTGAAAAGCTCACTGCAGCGCCATCACAGATTCAAAACGGGACTGTGGACCCATAAGAAAACTAGCGTTTTACAAAATGACATAATTTCTGTTGTGTTCATTGTTGCTGCTTCAGTATCTCAGTGTCTGGCCGTATGATATACAAATATTTTTCAGAACTTTTCTGGCATGCTGGTCAGAAATATAAACTATGTGTGAATTCCTGTGAATGAACTAGGATTTTTTTTTTTTTTTTTTTTGGTGCTAGGTGTGTTTTCCATTTAGTGAATCCAATAACCAAATACAGGCATTAATAAACCGGTGCTACAACTGCACCATACGTACGGGCCATGAAGCAGAAATGCAAGGGTGAGTGACACACATGACCTCTAGGAAGGAGGGAGGGCAAATGGGGTTTGATGGTAAAGGCCTGGAGGGGAAATGAGAATATGTTGTTTTTCACTTGAGAGGGTGATTGAGGAACGCAGACACCTAAAGACTAGTCATGATCTAACAGTGTTAGCCACTGAAAATTCAAATTAGAGCAAGGGCTTTACAGCTTAAATAAGAAATTATAAGTTCCAACCTTAGGAAAATAGTGTTAATTCGACAAGCATACCCCATTCAAACTTTTTTCAACATTGTCTGTATTATAGAATACATTGTAAAGTGTGTTCATTGAAACACTTTACAGAAATAGCTGAATTTCAAAGTTCAAGAAATAATTCCTGTTTCAGCCTTTCTGGTGATCTCTAGGGTCATTATCATTTTATTTACCTCTTTTATTCTCTAACTCTCTAAGAGATAGGGTAACAATAATCCAGAATTTTTATGTGGGAAATGGTGAAAAAGTAAAGTGAAAAAACTGATAAGAAAAATCAAAGTGACCTCAATCAAACTTCTTTCAACATACCGCATATTCAGAATTATGTAATATAACATAAATGAGAAACCAAAAATAGTACAAAAATATCCGTTTACTTCTCCAGATCCCTGAATTCTGAACTTACTATTCCTATACGCTCAGATTTATCCAATTCTAATTTTTCACCTTCTATTTCTTACCACATTTAAAAGAAAATCCACTGGGGTCAGTAGATTGGCTTAACTGTGTGCAGGCTTGCAGACCCAAGTTTGGTTTGGTAACAATTTTGGTAACCCAGATTGGACAGCAACCCTGAGTGTGCATCTCATCCACGGCACATCAACATCTGTTCAATGACAAGCCCTTGGGTCTGCCTCACAGACAAAGGTACTCAAGCAGCTGCTGGATAGGATCCAAAAGCAGCCTAGATCTAGATTCAACCTTCTGTTGGACGGAGCCCTTTCCTGATAGAGCTGGATTGCAAGCTCTAGTGTATCCAAAACCTAACACGGGTTCACTGGTGAGTGGGGCTGGGTCCTGGCACAGCTGGCTGAGGAGGCCAAGGTATCTCAGAGCTGGTGCTGACCTGCTGGTGGGTGGGACTGAGGCCCAGGCTGTCCTAGGGCTACTAGCAGCTCCATGGTGGGCAGAGCTGGGTCCTGGGGCTCTGGCTGCAGGACCCTGGGTGTCCCAGGTCTAGTGCCTGTGCTCTCATGTGTGGGACAGATCCTAGGCACTCTGGTGGACAGGCTTGTGTCCAGTGGCACCTGTGGGCTCAGGGCATCATAAGGCACACTGGATGCTGGTGGATGGGCCTGTGTCTCTGCCTGGCCAGTTACCTGCTGTGAGACATTCAATCCTGGTGCCTGTAGGCTGGTGGTCAGGATCAAGGTTCGGTCCTGAGGCTTATAAGCCAGGGGGAAGATGTCAAAATGATACTTGCCAGCACCAGTGTCCATGTGGTAGAAAAAGCTTTCCAAAATTGCTTCCACCAGTATCTATGTCCCCAGAGTGAGCTCCAGTTTCTCCCTACGTCTCCAGGAGACACTCCAAGATCAGTAGGTGAGTCTGACTCGGGCTCCTTTCAAATGACTGCTTCTGGGCTTCCCTGGTGGCTCAGAGGTTAAAGCGTCTACCTGTAGTGTGGGAGACCTGGGTTCGATCCCTGGGTTGGGAAGATCCCCTGGAGAAGGAAATGGCAACCCACTCCAGTATTCTTGCCTGGAGAATCCCATGGATGGAGGAGCCTGGTGGGCTACAGTCCACGGGGTCGCAAAGATGAGTGAGTGACTTGAAACATAAACATGTCCTGTCTCTATTTTATTGATTTCTTCTCTGATCTTTATTATTTCCTTCCTTCTGCTGACCTTGGGCTTGGCTTGTTCTTTTTCTAATTCCTTTAGATGGTAGGTTAGGTTCCTTATTGGAGATGTTCCTTGGTTTTTGAGGTAGGCCTGTATGACTATAAGCTTTCCTGTTAGAACTGCTTTTGCCGCATCCCATAGGTTTTGGAAAGATGTGTGTTTATTTTCATTTGTCTCCAGGTGTTTTCTAACTTCCTCTTTGATTTCTTCACTGATCCGTTGGTTTTTTCCTATCATATTCTTTTCTCTGCATGTGTTTGTGGCTTTTTCTTTTTCTTTATGTAATTATTTTCTAATTTCATACAGTGTGGTTGCAGAAAATGCTTGGTGCAATTCCTGTTCTCTTAAGTTTGTTGAGACTTGGGTTTTCTGTGGCATAGCATGTGGTGTATTCTGGACGATGTTCCACGTGCACTTATAAAGAATGTGTGCTCTGCTGCTTTTGGATGGAATGCTGTGTTTATTACATCCAACTGGAATAACATGACATTGAAGGCCACTTCGGTCTCCTTCTATCTAAATTATCTGTCTATTGCTGTAAGTGGGATGTTAAATTTCCCTAACATTATTGTACTCTTATACATTTCTTCCAAGAAATTTTAAACAGCAGATGACACACCGCTGGATGGTGAACTGTTGTGTTAGAAAATAGATGAAAGAAATTATATAGAATACCTCATAGAAAGGTAAATGAAGTAAAAGATTAAAGAGATGCCAAGAGATTAAGAAATGGACTAAGGAGCAATTAAGTGAATCTGGTAGGCATGCCAGAAGTGGTAACCTGACTAAGTTTTAGAATAATAATATTCACAGAGAAAGAGTTGATACTTTTCCAGAATTTAGGGAGGCTATGTTTCCATAGATTCAGGAAGCACACCTGGACACATCATAGTAAAGCTACAGACAAAGTTAGCATATAGATTATAATAGCAAACAAAAAGCCACATTGTCTACAGAGCCATGCCAAAGACTGTGACAGCAAATCTCCTTTCATAAACAAATGGTAGCCGAAAGCAAGTAGTGAGAGCCACCCACGTAATGTTGCATTCGTAGCCCAAGTATCACGATAAGGCTCTGATAGACTCGAAGATGGACCACTCAGAACACCACAAGGACAGACCTACTGCCAGTCCTTAGTCATAAGCCACTTCAGGTGTACCTCAGCCGCACAGAGTTGCTTTGTCCAATGCCTTGTACTTGTAGAGTTGGCCCACTTCCAAGGACTGATCAAGGAGGCGTTATAAAGATCTGACTATGTTGGGCCAGTGTGAAGTGACTTTAATGGCTCATTTTACCTTCAGAATTCAGCACGGGGTCAGAAAATAATTTTGTAGAGTCTGCATTAGATATGCATGTCTTCCTCTGCCCACAGTGGTCTTCTTCCCATCCTTTCCTTGGGCATTGAGAGTGCATAAATGTCCTGCACACTAAACACCTTATCATCCTTACAACTTAATTCAGAGAAAAAGACATTGGAGACAATGTGAAAAATCATGATATTTACACCAATAAACACTATTATTAGGGAAATTAAGTAAATACTCTTGTTTAGGCTTCAGAGACACAGCAGAACAGGCCTCTGACTTTGCTTCTGACAAACCTGGACACTGCCCTGACTACTGCTGTGGGTGTCAGCCACATCTGCTGTGAGTGTGGAAGAGAAACACAATTGATAGATAGGAAGTGGACCTTGGAATTTGTTAAGTACCTGGAGGAGGTCTGGCCAACCATTCCAGGATATAGCAACTTTCCGAACTTTGCAGAACAAAGCAAACGGTATTGGAAAAAATTAACATCATACCACAGCTGCAGTTTTGCTTACAGATTGAAGATGATAGTCAGTTTGTGGCCTGGGATTATAAGCAGGGAACCCAGAACTGCATTCTTTGAAGTCTCATCCATGGAGTGGACGGGCTACCTGGGACCTTTTCCCGATTGGGGCTCCAGATGTGCTGTGTCACGTGGCTTCCCAGAGTTGTTTAAGTCTGACTGTTGTGCAAAATCCAGTTTGGCGATATATCCTCTGCTCTATTTCTCTCTCTTTTTTAATGTTAGTATATCGCAAGTAACTTAGATAATTCTCTAATCAATACTTGTATTGTTTATTTGTATGTAATGAGTGGCTCATTTTGTTCACAAATCCTTTGAAAGTGAAAGGATGAAAGGAGATGAAAAGTGAAAACTTTTGATAAAACAACTATGGTAAAGGAACTCCTAAGAAATGTTTGTCACTTCTGGTAGGCCGAGGAGATGTATTTTCTTAGTCCATTTCTTAGGTTTCTTGACCTCCATTTAATTCTTTTTTTCTCATTATGAAGTATTTTGTAGTATTTCTTTCATCTATCTTCTAGATCATATATTCTCTCTCCATTTCTCTCTCAGCTGTTTAAAATTTCTTTACTCTTCTGTTATGATGTTCAGTACTAGAAAGCTTATTTGCTTTCTGATAATTAGCTATTTATTACTCATGTTTTATGTATCTTATCATCTATTTAAATATGTTAGGTATATTTCTTATACTTCATATCTGATTATTAGTCTTTACAGGTTTCCGTCTTGGTTTATTGTTTATACTGATGCTGTCATTTTGGAGGGGGAAGTTGTATTTGTTTCAGTTCAGTTCAGTTCAGTCGCTGAGTCCTGTCCGACTCTTTGCGACCGCGGGGCTTTAATTGTAGGAATACTTGTAGAAGCCTCAATTAGGGTTAAGCTCCTCTAGACACAATTAGATTGGCATTTGCCATACATGTGCAAACAGAGATTACTTGGGCCATGCTGATAGTATTACTGAGAATGCCAAAGCTACCTCAGGGCACTCTTTTGGTTACAAATTCTTTAGCAACATTTTATTCCTCACCCATAGCTAAGGACAAAAATTAGAATTTTCTTTGGTCCTTCCTTTCTTATGAGAAAGAAAGTCCAGTTTTTGCACTATGGGTATAGTCAATTAATCATTTAGAATTATGTGTGTGTGTCGGCTGTCTATTGATTTGAGCCACTTTTCAAGCACATCTGAGTATTTAAAATCCTGTTTAACATAACTTGGTATATTACAATTTATAATGGGAAGATTTTAAATTTTTTAACACAATTTCCAAATGTTAAAAGTAAATATCTGTTAAAAATATGAACCATCCTAAGACCACTCAGTGATAAGCACCTGATACCTAAGCTGCACTGCAAAGTTCCAGGCAACCTTCACACACACACCTGGTGCTGAAAGGGGCCTCTTTTCTTGTGGGGAGGTCTAGCAGGACAGACTAACCCTTTCCATGGTAGCTCTATGTCCTCAAACAGCAAGGCAGAAGGACATTCCTTCTTAAACCTGAGGCTGGTAAGTTGCCTAATACAATTTCCACCATTTTTACTCATTGCTCAAAATAACCAAAGGCTTCATCAGCTCAAGAGGACGGGGAAACAGACAAGACTTCTTATTGGAAGGAGTACTCAGGGACGAGCAATATTCCTGAATCTAATAGCCACTGAAATCAAAGTCAAGCTTCTTGAGATATTTTTGGGTGTCACACACAGGGTAAGGCTATAGACATAAGTGTTTTGTTCACTATACTATGGTGATTTCTTTGGATTGGTTTACTGTACTTACTACTAGGAGAGGGACACCTACTATTTAGTGGAATCTTACACTGCATGCCACAGCTTTCACACTAAAGTGAACTGAAATTTCTAACCATTATAGACATCCTCTCCCACTTGTAGGGCCATTTATGTAGACAAAGAAACACGCAGGTAGACAGCAAGGAGAATGTAAGTACAGATTTCTTGGTGAAAGGAACTCAGACAGACCTGGCCTGAATAACTAGTTTTTCTGATTTAGGAACACAGAGTTTTCTCATATACCTCATGGCCCTCTTCTTTTTGGGTCCTCTAACATCTGATATTTATTTGTAATCCGCCTCCTCAATTGTGAAAAGTGCATATCCACAGAGCCATAAATTGGGCAGTTTTGAGGAAAAAAATCAGGGAGAGGGAAAAGCATAAAAAGCTGCCTTTGCATGATGTTGGAGTTTGGTTAAGGGAAACACTTTATTATATGTTTTTCACTTGAATTATTTTCCACAGGGAGATTTGAGATCATTGGAGGTTATTCTTTTATATCGAGATATTTCCTACCAAGCAGGCTCATCAAGAGAAGCATGGTTTCTGTAATCCTCTGATAGAATCACTCAAAGGCAAAACCATGCATAATAATGGATCAGACACTGAAGTGAGATTCAGGAAATTACCTGGATCCTGGTGTCAGTTCTAATTCAGTAGCTATGTGGCTCTGGGTAATGCTCGTCACCTACCAGAATATGGTAAAGGACTCGAGTTTTCAGACAGTTATATTACACGGATATATTACATAAGCCAGTCGATCTACTTCCACAAGTACACTAACCTTGCATGTTACTCCTACTTAAAACAAACTTCCCTCAGGTGCATGACAAAATACCTGCTCAAGCATCAGGCTCACCACGCTATATGACTTCTGCTTATCTTCACTTCTCAAAGATTGATGAATTTCACAATGCCTCTGTATAGAGGAATACTGCAGTTATTTCTGCAATATTTTGAACTGAACAAGTTTCAGCTCTCGTTTATGTTTTACAATAAATTCTATCATACAGATTATGTGGAAAAACATTTGAACTCTTTCCTTAGGGTTGAAACTTATAGTTTGTTATTTAAGTAGTAAAACCCTTGTCCTAATTTGTGCTTGCAGTAGCCAGCACCATTAGGTCATGATTATTCTTTAGGTGCCTGTTTTCTTCAATCACCCTGTGAAGTGAGCAATTATATATGCTCATTTCCCCTCTTGGTCTTCAGCATTGAACCCCATTTCTCTCCCTCCTTCCTAGGTGTCAAGTGCCAATCACCCATGCACTTCTGTCTTCATGGACTACATGATGCAGTTGTAAAACCGGTTTCCTAATGCCTGTATTTGATTATTGGATTCACTAAATGTGAAACACACCTAGACCAATAAAAATATGCTAGTGGGTTAGGTTTGCTGACAGGAATTCTCACATAATAACAGTGTATAAGAACTGAGTGGAAAAACATTTGTATGTCATATGCGTAAGCACTGGGATATTGAAAGCAGCAACAATGAGCACAATAGAAATGAAATGATTCTGTGAAATAATGTCTTTTTCCCATGGGCCCACAGTTCTCTTTTCAAAAATGCAATGGCTCTGAAATGAGCTTTTCATTTCCAAAATTACATTCAGGTTGTCTACAATCATCTCACGGTCCCACCTAGAGATATTTTCTTGCCATTGCTTTGGTGGAAGAATTTCCTGGTCTCCTTGGGAATCACATTCTTTTTTAAAAGTTCTCTCCTAAGATTTCTCTACTTTTCCACAAAATGCTAAATAATGTTCTTGATAATTGGACTCACGTTTCCTAAATATTTACTGCAGTGACCAAAGAGAGCCCTGGAGGTATAACAGCCCATCAGAGTTCTTCTGTATTGGACCAAAAGATACAGACCTTCATTGCCCCTTCTTGAAAAGGCACTGTCCACTTCATACCTGTACTACTCAGGGAGGCTCTCTCTAGTATCTTGCCACAGGACCCAAATTCTTTTTCTTTATCTCATGAGGTTCTGCCAGTTTAAAGAAAGCTTTTTGTTTTTTCTGTCATGTACAGCCCTGTCCTTTTCCTGAAGGGCTCAGGAAAAGTTGGATTTCGTGGAGTATCAGAATTTCATGTCAATGTTTGGCTGAGAGTGGTGTATTTACAGGTTCTTATATCCTGCTACTGCTGCTGCTAAGTCGTGTCAGGCGTGTCCGACTCTGTGCGACCCCACAGACGGCAGCCCACTAGGCTCCTCTGTCCCTGGGATTCTCCAGGCAAGAATCCTGGAGCGGGTTGCCATTTCCTTCTCCAGTGCATGAAAGTGAAAAGTGAAAGTGAAGCCGCTCAGTCGTGTCCGACTCTTCGCGACCCATGGACTGCAGCCTACCAGCTCCTCCGTCCATGAGATTTCCCAGGCAAGAGCACTGGAGTGGGGTGCCATTGCCTTCTCCTCTTATATCCTACCCAATAGGAAATAATTACAACGGTAGGTGTACAGAATCCTTTGTAACAATTGAAAATGACACACTATCTTCCCGCTCACAGAGAGAAAAAGAAATAAAATACTAAAATGAAATTACTAAACATTCACAGAATTGTGAAAATGACTGTGGTGGGGCCACCTTGTTTCTCATAAGTGGTCACCAGTGTTCTCTTAATAAGATGGAAGAGGCAGGAAATACTCCCATGTTTAGTTCAAAATACATATCTCCTATGGGTTGAATTTGTGCCTCTAAGATTAATGTATCTATGCCATAAACACTCATATTGGTATGTGATCATATTTGGAGATGAGTATTTACCAAGTAAACAAGTTCAAATATGTTCATTAGAGTAGGTCTTAATCTAAAGGAGTTATATCCATATAATAAGGGAAAATCAGACATAAGACACATACACATAGGAAAGAAAATGTGGACAGGTATAGGGGGATTTCGGTTATCTGCAGGCCAAGGAGAGGCTTCACACCTTGCATAAGATCAACTCAGATGAAACCTTGATTTGGACTTAGAACCTCCACAAGTATGAGACAGTAAATGAATGCTGTTTTAGTGACCTAATCACTAGCATTTTGTACAGGAGCTCTAGAATACTTGAGAAAGAGTTGAAAGTGTTAATCGCTCAGTCACGTTCGACTCTTTGTGACTCCATGGATTGTAGCCTACCAGGCTCCTCTGTCCATGGAATTTTCCACTCAAGAATACCGGAGGGGGTTTCCATTTCCTACTCCAGGGAATCTTCCAGACCCAGGGATTAAACCTAGGTCTCCTGCATTGTGGTGGATTCTTTACTACCAGGCCATTTCCTAATACTTATATATAAATGACCTTGATTAGTTTTATAAGACCAACTATAAAGTAGATAATCGTGCTTGTTACCCTACTGTCAAAGTAGATAAATAATCAAACTTGTTGCCTGCTGTCACCAGACCTGAACACCCCAGGAAGACAGTTATTGGTTCAGTCAGGAAAACCTCACTGTAGAGTGGTTCAGTGACTGTGGCTACCAGTTTGAGTCCCTCCTTGGGTGACATGGAGTCAACATGAACTTTTTAGCTTCTCTGACTGGATGAATGCTCTCACCATCCCTATAACGTTAAGTTGCAAATCATGAAGGTTTTCCACTTCAAAAACAAAAGAATGAGGGCTGAAAAAGAATGACATTAGATCATCTGAACGAGTTAGGGTAGAAACTTGTGATTCTAGGAAGTGTGAAATGGGTTTTTTTTCCCCTGAATTTTCTGTTGCATGTAACTTCTATGCTGTGTCGGAGTCCTTTTTTTATGTGAATCCATAAACAGTGGTACTGTTGAGAAGGTTTCTGAATGGAGTATGCCTATCCTATCAACACCGTCATTTGTGAGTTGAGACCGGCAATTGTTATTTAAGCCATGAAGCCATTTCCCTTATTTCGCTTTTACAGTGAACCACAACATTGCAAGGTGATTGCTCACTGGGCTCTCTTATTTCCTCAATCATCAACTGAAGTGAATAATTACTAGTGTTCCTCCTCCTTCCAATCTTCAACATCAAACTCTGTTTTTCCCAACTCCATCCTAGATTTCCTGTGTATCAGAGACTTTTGAGGTCTCAGTTATCCCCTCAAAACGCAATTGTGGTTATTTTCAGTGTTGTTTTTTTTTTTTTTTTTCGTATAACTGATGTGTTCATTTAATTTCTGAATTTACAAATGTGAAAGAAACACAGCTCATTAAAATATCTAATGGATTCTTAAAATACAATATATGTATTATATTTAGGTCTTTAGTCAATTTTAAGTTTATTTTTGTATATGCTGCTAGAGAATGTTCTAATTTTACTTTATTGAATGTAGTTATCCAGTTATCCAAGCACCACTTATTGAAGAGACTGTTTTCTCTCCATTTGTACATTCTTGCCTTTTTAAATTGTAGATTAATTGATCATGGACTGCAAGGATATCCAACCAGTCAATCCTAAAGGAAATCAGTCCTGAATATTCATTGGAAGGACTGATGCTGAAGCTGAAACTCCAATACTTTTGACATGATGTGAAGAACTGACTCCTTGGAAAAGACCCTGGTGCTGGGAAAGATTGAAGGCAGGAGAGAAAGGGACGACAGAGGATGAAATGGTTGGATGGCATCACCGACTTGATGGACATGAGTTTGAGTAAGTTCTGAGAGTTGGTGATGGACAGGCAAGCCTGGCATGCTGTAGTCCATGGGGTCACACATGACTGAGAGACTGAACTGAACTGAATTGACCACAAGCCCATAGGTTTACTTCTGGGCTCTCCTGTTCTACGGATCCATGTGTCTATTTTTGTGCCAGTATTACACTGATTGGATTACTGTAGTTTTCTGTTATAGTCTGAAATCAGGGAACCTGATTCCTCTAGTTCTGGCCTTCTTCCTTAAGATTGTTTTGGCATTTCAGGGTCTTTCATCTTTCCATACAAAATTTAAATTTGTTTGTTTTAGTTCTGTGGAAAATGCCCTGGTATTTTCATAGGAATTGCATTGAATATGTGGATTGCCTTTGACAGCATGGTTTTTTAAAGAATATCAATTCTTCCAATCCATAAACAAGGTAGGCCTTTCCCTCTGTTTGTATTAGCTTCAATTTCTTTGATCAGGGTCTTATTCTTTCTAAGTACAGGTCTTTCACCACCTTAGGTACGTTTATTCCTAGCTGTTTTATCTCTCTCTCTTTTTATTCTTTTTCTCTCACTCTGGTGGTTTTTCAGCAATAAGAGTGATCATTTTTTGAGAAATAACCACTATAAATCATTAATCAATTCCAGATTGTGTGGTATTTGGGGGACCTAAATAATGTTTAAGAAAACAATTTAAAATTTGCAAAATGTTAAATAGTCTTAGTAAGTATTCCTATTTCCGTTTGTGTTCTGTATTTGGCAAATGGGATTTTGTCATTCTCTTCATAGTGATCATTGGCTTTGATAAGTTTTGGAGATAATAGCTGGTCAACTAATTGCTATGATTTTCAGGAGCACTCTGCTGAGGAAGTCAGGAGTTTCTGCTCATGGGACTGTAGGTCAATCAGAAGGAAAAGATTCTGTGTTGGAGTAAAATGTCTACCAAGTGACCTGAGTCACTCTGATGTCTGAAAGAGTTTGAGTTATGGAGGTCAGTCAGACTCTTTCAGGAAGCTCTAAGTGATTATTACATTTTTCAACTTAGATGGCTTTGGTGACATCTTTGAAACTTCTCATGCATCAATAGTAGACATAAATCAGCTGAGGTGAATAGATGACTGTCTCCTTCATGGGGCAGTGTTCAAAGATTTTTCTGGTGGAAGTCACGCAAAGTTTAAAGATACCACTGAGTTTGACTGACTGTGTGGTTAAACTTGGGGGAGGGGCGGTGGGAGTTGGGGGTGGAGCATCCAGTGTCACGTGACATGGGCTGCCATAGTAACAGGCCTCCTGTCTTGCATTTTATCCAATCAGATATGGACAGTGTTTGTGACTTCAGAGAGAGCAGGGCTTATAAACTCCGCAAACTGCCTTCAACCCCCGCATGTCCTTTCCTCTGAGTAGTGGGGACTGGTGGCTCCGACATGGCTCAACCATCCTCTGACAACTCTGAGGAAGACCCTGGCACCAACGAAGCCGGAACCTCCAAAACAGAGCCCTCTGAAACGGAGCCCTCTGAAACAGAGACCTCAGAATCGGAGCCCTCCGAACCGGAGCCCTATGATGCTAAGCCAAAGAAGGCGAAACGGAAGACAGCTAAGGGCCGCCGCCACCGCCGCCGCTGCCATCAGGACAACTTTGCAAGCTTCGCCACCTATTTCCGCAGGGTGCTGAAGCAAGTGCACACAGGCCTGAGTCTCTCTCACGAGGCCATGAACGTCATGGATTCGTTCGTGAAGCATATGTTTGAGCAGATCGCCGAAGAGGCCGGGAGCCTGGCCCACTCCAGCAAGCACTGCACCATCACGAGTGGAGAGATCCAGAGAGCCGTGCGTCTTCTCTTGCCTGGGGAGATCGGCAAGCACGCAGTGTCCGAGGCCACCAAGTCGGTCATCAGATACAACACCCGCAGATGAACTGCCTCATGACCACCGCAGCATCGCAAACCAAAGACTCTTATCAGAACCACTCGAAGGGAAAAGACCTGTAGTGATAAAGAGCCACGTCCATCCACTCTGGGTTCTTTACGTATGCCCTACATTCCATCTTTAAAACATTTCCATCCAAAGGAAAACGTTAAAAACCTCATCAAGTTTGCTTCAATAACAGTTGGTTGTGCCATTTGTTCGATGGAAAACCGTGTACTATTTTCTTAACGTATTGCAACTCGTCACTTTTCTAAATGGTTATTTCTATTCGTGGTTTCTCAGTCAGCGATTTTAAGGATCTTTATGGTCAAAATTCTATCCCTAAAAGTTTCATTGGCCTTTTTCATTTTCATTCTCCCACCTATATTTAGGTATCATCCAGGGATTTTTATATGGGGTATGCTGCTGCTGCTACTGCTGCTAAGTCGCTTCAGTCGTGTCCGACTCTGTGCGACCCCACAGACGGCAGCCCACCAGGCTCCCCCATCCCTGGGATTCTCCAGGCAAGAACACTGGAGTGGGTTGCCGTTTCCTTCTCCAGTGCATGAAAGTGAAAAGTGAAAGTGAAGTCGCTCAGTCGTGTCCAACTCTTAGGGATCCCATGGACCGCAGCCCAGGCTCCTCCGTCCATTGGATTTGCAACCAATAAAGAGCAGTGTGTGCTTCCCAGGCGGCTCAGCGGTAAAGAATCTGCCTACAATGCAGGAGTTGCAGGAATGGCAGGTTCGATCCCTGGGTCAGAAAGATCCCCTGGAAGAGGGCCTGGCAACCCACTCCAGTATTCTTGCCTGGAAAATCCCACGGACAGAGGAGCCTGGTGGGCTACAATCCATAGGGTCTGAATGAGTCAGAAACGACTCCAACGACCTAGCATGCTGGCATCCATTTCTTGGGGCTTCGCAGTTGGCATCAGTGGTGAAAAAAAAAACCTACCTGCAGTGCAGGAGACACAGGAGCCCCGGGTTTGATCCCTAGGTGGAGAAGGTTCCCCGGAGGAGGGCATGGAAACCCACTCCAGTATTCTTGCATGGATAAGCCCCATGAACAGAGGACCCTAGTGGGCTACAGTCCATGGGGTCGCAAAGAGTCCGACATGACTCAAGAGGCTTAGCACATACAGATGCATCCATTTCTTGTTGTGGGACATGTCTCTAGCTCTTTGCATCAGTAAAAGAGGAGGATGTTCAGCAATTAAGAGAAATAGGATGACTCCTTCTTCTACCTCAAGTATTTGACTGCTAATGCTTAAGAAAATACTTACTGAATTTAATGTCCATTGTGTTTTCTTCTTGGTGCATTGACATTTTTTTCCCTATAGGTATATTGCTGAATCTCAAAGTAGTTGGTGATTTTCCTATTCCTTTTTTTAAAAGATTGATTTCAAGCTTACTACATCCTTGGAGAGAGAGAGAGCACTCTGCGATTTCAGTCCTTTGTAATTTAGTATGGTTTTCATTAGAACTTAATATTTCATTTTATTTTATACTACTCATGTTGAACTTTAAAATAAGCAACAAGGATATGCTATACAGCTCAGAGAAGTCCAGCAATTATTTATA
The DNA here is from genome assembly GCF_003369695.1 of Bos indicus x Bos taurus. Classification (NCBI taxonomy): domain Eukaryota; kingdom Metazoa; phylum Chordata; class Mammalia; order Artiodactyla; family Bovidae; genus Bos; species Bos indicus x Bos taurus. Next base: position 90,843,985 of record NC_040105.1, on the reverse strand, counting down.
ATAAATGTGAACAGAGTATTATATATAAAACAATTGAATCACTAAGTTGTAAACCTGAACAAATAGAATATTGTAACTCACAAATACATCCATAAAAATTTTTAAGTTAAAACAAACTCATCAGTACGACAGGATTTGGATGTGGAAATCTGTGAAGGATGTCACTCTCAGCCAAACAATGAGAGAAAAGCTAGGAGGAAATACAAAATTCCAACCTTTCCTTGATCCCAGTTATAGCGTCTTCTCTAGGTCTTTCATGATAGAGTTTTTATAAGTTCTAAATTATTTTCCTAGTATTTTAATTTCCCATTTTATTCTCCTTCTCCCAATGTGTATTATGGAATTCTTCAGAAGCATTTCATGTGTGATATGCAGTAGGTAAAGTGAAGAAACTGATATACCCATCCACCACCTCTAGTATACTTGTCCCACATATCCCAGTTTATTTATTTATGTCCTTGTTAATCAAACATTTAAATATATGAATGGGGGTGGATATATAGTACAGAAATGGCAAAACAAAAATTTCACACACATTTCAATTTTGTAATTCCCTAGGTTTTGAAATTGTTTTAGAAATTCATACAGATGTATCTAATCAGTTATTTTCTAGCAGAGAATCTTTTGATCTTTAAAACACAAACTTTCATGACCTGCAATTGTATATCCATTAGAGGGAGTCCAGAGAAAACATTTCAAGCATCTGTCTCCACTGGTACCGCCAATGGGGGACTGGCAGCCTGTGAGCCACAGCTGTTGACTCAAAGTGTGGTTGAGTGACCAGAGCTCAAGGGATAATAGCCTTTCTATGAAAATCAGACGGGAGATTAATGGGGAAGGAACTGTGGTACTGTGCCAGTTCACTAAGACACTGCTATCATGCTTTGTGTGTTTTGTGTTTGTAAATACAGAAATGCAATAGGATCAGTTTGGAAAGATGTTACAGATGCAGCATAATTGGTCTAGAGAGTGAAGACTGGGAGCGTAAGGGAGGACAACACATAAGAAATCTAGAAAGAAGAAAAGAAAATTGGAATTTTGTTATTGTTGTTGAAGGTGGAAGGGGGAGTAGCGATCCTGATTATACCCTTTAGTGGGCCCTTTTGGAAAGAAGGGCAGCTAGTGCCCACACCCAATGGTGTGGTTTACTGTGAAGAGGAAATGAGGGAAAACCTTCACTGCTTAATCAACAAATTATAATTATCAATGCATCGAAAATAGTATCGATAGGTCAACTATACCTCACTGAAACTCTTTTCTCCATTACCTGTGTTATGCAATTCATTTGAAGTGTGGATTCAAACACAGCGAATGAATAACTAAATCATTGTAAGGGAAAAAATATTACAGATTCTAATCTACTTGGAAAAATCTTATTCTAACTGAATGGTCTACTCTAACTTGTTCAGGTGTACTGCCTCTTTTCTTGTCCAGGCTTTACTCTTCAAGTTTTGAAAATGACAACCTTAGTGATATTACCCTCTGAGGGTGGGACGTCCAGTCAGAGAAGTGCGACGGCCACTCTGCTCTGAATTAGCCAATCAGGGATCAGCCTGTGTGAGCCACAGCCATTGTTCAAAATGTTCATTGTCCGAAGCTCAAGCCAGTTTTCCCGCGTCCATGGAGTACATCCCTTCCTGGATGTTCAGCTTTGGTAACAGGGATGGTATCCGGTGCCATTCTGTGCCTGTACTGTCTTTGCTGAATTGCTTGAATGAGTCTAATTGTGGTGATTTAATAATATCATATTAGTTACCTGGGCTAATGTACAAAATGCTTGAGATTGGTTTACTTGAACTGCACATAATTAAGGTCTCACATTTCTGCAGGTGAGAAGTCCAAATCAAGATGACAGCTGATTTGGTTCCTTCAGAGTGGTATGAAGGAAGCATCTGTTCCAGTCTTCTCACCTTTTCTTGTCAAAGTGGCAAAGAGACCCCTACATTTGTTCAGTTTCCTTCCTATGTGAGAGTCTCTGTGTCCACGTTTCCTCTTTTTACATAGCTACAGGTCATTTTGGATTAGGGGGCACCCTAATGAATACAGCTGAACTTCATTCCTCTAGGATAGATTGTATCTCCATAAACAACCACATGTCAGGTACTAGTGTTGAGGCCATCAGCATAGGATTTTAGGGAGAATGAGTACAACTCATATAAGACATGAATTTTGAGTTATAAGTAGGCATATCTCCTCACGCTTCCATTGTATTAAGAGCACATTGGTGTTTTTCACACATAAATAGTGGTTTGATGCTTACTGCGTGGTGTAGTTACAGTTTCTTAATTCTTCTAACCCATGCAAGTGTAGAATGTTGATGGAAAGTCTTACTTAAAAGGATTAATTTTGATAAATCAAGGCTTTCAAATCAATTGCAACTGTGATAAACTTGAATTTTTCATAATATATGTCATTTACTGATGGTTGCATTGTAAATTATTTCAGAATTTAGTGAATTAAAGCAGCAATTATTTATTACTTCTCATGTATCTGTGGGCTGGCCAAATGCTTCTGTTGATCTGTCTGGTTTGTATCAGTATTCTATTTGTAGCTCCCTCTTTTTTTCATGGTTCCCAGTACACTTTATATCACATTGCTTCAAAATTAGCAGTGTACACATAGGACTTTTCTCTGTTTGGTAAAATTGCTGTTTGGTTATAAGCAATGTTTTGTAGATACTCCTATAACAATAATAAAGAAGAGAACAGTAGTGACTACTGCTGAGCTCACTTGCTCAGTTGTGTCCAAATCTTGGCAACCCTATGGACTGTAGCCTGCCAGGCTCCTCTGCCCATTGAATTTTCCAGGCAAGAATACTGCAGTGGGTTGCCATTTCCTTCTCCAACACTAATGACTACTTAAGAGAAAATAAGGTGACTGCTCTCATGTGATTTTCCTCAACTATTTGAAGATTGAATAGTTGTATTTACTTTAAAAAGTTTCTCACTGTCCATCTCGGTAATGATGGGAGATACACTTTCAATTCAGTCCTTATATATGCTTTAAAATGTTAATTATCATTTGCCTTAAACACTAATTATTTCTGTTATGTTTGGTATCCATTTTTCTGCTTGTAAAATAAGTTTTAAATCTCCCTATTGATTAGAATGTTTAAACCTCAAAAGGATGTCACTCAAACAGTGAGACAAATGATTGATAACCTACAGAAATCAAAACTTTTCATCAAGCCTTGAGAAAAGGGACAGCACTGTGAAGGGATAAAACAGAAAGTTTTAACACTTCAGGTACCCACAAGCTCAGGAGAAAGACTAGGGCAAGGCAGGATACTAGAAAGGGCTTAACTGCTCTGAGTTGTGTGCCCGTGAGGGGGACAATTTCCTGATCATGGAGGGCTCTAAAGACCTTTTTTCTTTGGTCCAGTGTGGAATCCTATTCTGCTGTTACCTCTCAAAAACTGTCTTGTGTCCATTAGACTAAGGTTATGAAAGTTAAGCCACTGGGAATATAACTTATATGCTTGAATGTGATATGAATTTTATGAAAATATTTCCAAAACATTGACTTCCAAGAAGACTAGGAAAAACTACCACCAATGGATCTGCAGGTAAATACCTCTTTGTAGTACCTCAGGATGCTCTTACACACCTGGAACAAAATTTTGGATGAGAAGTACTCTTGGCAAAGCTCAAGGATGACTGAAACACAGGAAATCTAAAAAAGAGTGAAACAGTGGGGATTGATGCTGAAGAGATTAACGCCAAATAAGCACATATGATAACTGACTTCAGTAGGTGATTGAGGGAAAAGGGCACCTAGTGAACAATCATAATTTAACACTGCGGTTTGCTGAAGTGACACCATATGGAAAGAAGTTTATGTTTAATAACAAAAGATGAGCAGGAACTTGGAGAAAATAGTATTAATAGGATAACCATACCCCATTCAAACTTTGCTGACATTATTTGTACCATAGAAATCATTTGAAAACATGAAAGGTCCCAAACACAGTGCTAAAATAATTAAAGCAAAAAATTCCAGAAGCAATATGTTTCCAAAGTGGAAGAAACTGAAGTTACTTTTCTGACTGGTTCAGATCAATCTTATTTGTTTTTTTCCTGAAGAGTACATCCTCCCATTTTGGAAAATTGGAAGCCTTCATGGCTTGCACCTCTATGTCTTGAGGATGCTGGAAGCTTCCAATCAGAGCAGCTCAAGCTCCACTTGGGACTGGCTCAGCCAGTGAAAAGCCTGCAGCTCCTGAGTCAAAATCCTTGACTCAAAGTGTGAACACTGTTCTGGGCTGAAGCAATAGGAGTCTTATTAGCATCTGCAGCCTTTGAGATTGAGGTAGGCAAGGGGTGTTGGTCCTTGTCATTGAGTCAATCTGTTATAGGGTGACACAGGACACACCAATCACAGCTTTCTTGGGAGGTTTGACCTTTGGAGATTACAGAGTATATTGTATGGTTCGTTCCCTGTGGTTTGCTTCTTGGCTGCTGTTTAATCATGGTGGTTTAATGATATGAATTCAGAGACTGTCCTGAATATGTCTTTTGTCCCTTGCATCAAAAAATAACAAGTTGATTAATAATATTTCAGGTAAGATTTTTAAATTCTTAGTTGTAAACAGAACTCTTCAGATATTAATTAGTAAGATTTCATCACTGTAAATTTCTACTGCATTTTCTAGTAATAAAATTTGGCTCTTCCCATTTCATGATTGAAATCATCTTATTAACAGTAGAATTAGCTGTCCCTTAAACGTCTAAGAGGAAACACCATAAGAAGCCTACTCATTGGGAATGAAACCACACTGATGACTCCCATTTCTTAAATTCTTCTAAAGTCTTTTTTTGGTTCAATTTCTGTAATTTATTTCTACATAAATATATTGAATAAATACCTTTGACTACTATCATATATTCTTGAAAGTTACATGATTTTAATTTTTATGAGTTTCTCAAGTATTGATTCTATTTTCATTCCATTGTGGCTTCTTAAACAGTGAGGTAACATTTTTTCTCAACTAAGAACTCTTATGTATATTCACCATGTGGATTATTTTTCTGAACCTAAATTATGTCAAAAAACAATTTTCAAATTTGGTATATATTAAATATTTTTAATGATATGATACCATCACATTTCAGTTTGTGTTCTCTATGTAGAGACTCTGATATTGCAATTTCTCTTTCCTGATGTCATGAGGGTTTTGATCAGAACTGGAGAAAATATTAGGCCAGTTATTTCCATGATTTCCAGGAGCACTACTCTGTGTACAAGGAGCTGACTTTGCACTTCTATGTCCATCTGTGTCTAGCAGGTTGTGAAGCACTTTCTCATTAATTTTGGCATTTCCTTAAATGTCATGTGTGAATTATTTTCTTAACAATATCATTGAGGGTGGATGAGATATGCCTCCTTCCTGGCCCTTTCCATCAAGAGCTGGATCCTCACTTCCAGAGAGATCCTCAGTGCTCAGCACCTGCTACTTTCAGGGGAGACTGGTGAGCGCAATGTGTCTGAGGCCACCAGGGCTGCCATCAGATACACCACCTGCAGATGAGCTGCCTCAGGACCACCTGAGCATCACAAACTGAATGCTTTTTTTGCAGAGCCACTCACTTGATGGGAAAGACTTGTAGCTCTCAAAAATAGGATGTGCTCTAGTTTTTGGACCTGTGCTATTTCCCCCTTATTGAAGCCCTTTAATGGTGAAGGAAACACTGTCTCACATTACCAGATCTACAAAAATATATGATTCTAGTGCAGTTTTTCAAAGGAAAATCCTGATTTTCCCTAACGATATTTCCTTTCACCACTTTCCTAATGGTCATTCGATTAGTTATCACTCAAGGTTCGCCTTTTTGGGGTCTTTATAGTCAAAATTATTTTCATCATAACTTCATTTACTTTTTTACTCTCATTCTCTCACCTAGAACAGCAGTAATTTCCAGAGTTTTAAGAATTCATGCCTAATAGTCCTCAAAACTTTCAAATCATAATGCTCTCAGGAAATTATCTTATCACCTTGCTAACTCTAAATAGGAATGACAGTGGCATTTCATCAGCAAACATTACATTGGGTTTTCCTTTGACATCCATGTTTTTTCACAATACCATCTTTGCTTTCAGAGCATGTTAGTTACCTAAGAAATATAAAACATTCATGCACATAATTTTAACAATGATTGAGATCCACATGTCTTTTGTCTTTCAGCTTATTCACATAAATCCCATTAAAAATTTCCACTCTTAAATCACATTAGCATTCTGGGAAGGAAATCCCTTCCCTGGGTAGGTTTCCTGGGCCATTAATTAGGTCCTTTCCCATGCAGACTCATGAGGACGGCTGCCAGCATTGTCAGAGCTGTTTTCTCATGACATCTCTACCATTGGCCACTTGCTTCCTTCAACAGTTCCCAAAGTCCTACTGTGTCCTGGGGTTTTCAATTTCCCTGTAGCAGTCCATACCCAAGGCCTAGCTAGACTCTGATTTAAGACAAAACAGGGGCTATGGGAGTGGATGTAACCCCATACCTAGTCTTTTCTTTCACCAGTTTTTGTTTGATTCCTCAACTCTCCATGCTCCACATATTTGATGCACAGCTGTGCTGAGAGGGCATCTGTACTCAACCGCACTGGTCCCCAAGTAGAGCACATGCTGCATTCCAAGCTTACTTCTACCCCTGTTTCTTGACTGCTCAAGAAACAGACTAACAGACTAGAACATACACAAAATCCCTCAAAAGCACATTTATAATGTGTTTCTTCCTTATTTCATCCCCATGGAAAGGTGGGCTACTCCTCTCAGGTCGAACTCCACACTCACTCAGGAGCACCTGTCCAACAGATATGTCATGGTTTACTGATACATTATGTGTGAAGCTGTTCGCCTCTTCATAGGGATGGTCATGGTAAAATTTCTTGCCCAATTATGCAGACCCTTTTGAGAGTACAAGGACCACTACAAAGAATTGTGCTGGGACAACAAAGAAAATCAGGGCTTGTGGAGACACTTTAAGGGAAAAGAACTGGGGAAAGAGTAAAGACATCTCCTGGGGCTGGGGAATTACAGAGCACAAGGGTGAGTGGGAAAATGAGAATGCTTCACGCTTCCAAGTTTTCTTCTCCTTAGAATTGTGGTGCCTTTGATCTCTAGAGACAAAAAGTGCTGCATTAACAAGGAATAGACACACAACAGGGTGACAGTGTTTGCTCGGGTCCTGTAACTACTTTTAGCAGTGAGACTATAATTGGCAGTAAGAGTGATTAAGGACAGAGGTTTTGGAGTCAGATTAGACCTGAATTGAAACTTCAGCTGTCCTTCCTAGATGTGGTGCTCTGGATAAGTGACTTGATCTCTCTGCACCTCAGTTTCCTCCTCTGTGGAAGAGGGTCTATGAGATTGTCGTGAGGACTCAGTGAGATAAGGCAGATGGAGTGCCCAGTGTATGGAGGCTAGACTTATTCTCAGTCTTGATGTTCATGCTCTCAGGCAATCAGAGGGCTGGGGAGTGAGACTTGATGCCAGATAGCTGGATGGATATGCTCTCCTGGCTGCCCTCCTTGGCCTCATCTGTTTGCTTAGGGCTAACATTGAGATAAGGGTGGAGGACTTTTCACTCCAGAGCCTCTCGCTTGTGAATTTGTGGAGATAAGGCAGGTCTGAAGTGTGATGGGAAGTTGCTAGGTAGCAGATGGAAAATGTCGACTCTTGGGATCCCATGGGCTGTAGCCCATCAGGCTTCTCTTTCCATGGTATCTCCCAGGCAAGAATATTGGAGTAGGTTGCCATTTCCTTCTCCATTGAATAGTGTATTTTTGTACTAGTAAAACTATTTTGTCTGAGTTGATGCTTTCCATTTGTTTTTAAATCAATAAGTAATTTCCCTTAGTTTATCATTTCAGTAAACCACACTTTTTGATCATGATTGCTCACGAGCTGCCCTTTCTCTCAATCACCTTTTGAAGTCAGTAACCACGTTTGCTTATTTGGTATTATTCTTTTCAACATTGAACCTCATTGTTCCTCTCTTTCTTAGATTTCCTGTGTTTTAATTATCCTTGGTCTTCCAGTCTTCACTCTACATCCTAAATGTTGTGCTTTTTAAACATTGTTTATTAGTGCTCCTACTTTATTTCTGAATTTACATCCAAGCACAATTAAATATATTGTAGTGTTGTAGGTTCCTTGAAATGACTTCTCCCAGAATACAGTGACCATGAGAGAAAATACATGACTTACTAAAAATGCTGTGCTTTCAAACTGGCTCATGGCGCTGTCTTTGACAATGTACAGGGCTTTACCAAGATCTCCTCTTGTTGAAAATTTTGTTCCAGGTGTGTAAGAAGATCCTGAGGTACCACACAGGCACATCTACTTGCAGGTGATTTGTTGTTAGTTTTGTTTTTTTGTTTGTTTGTTTCCTTTGAAAGCAAATTCCTTTCATCAAATTCTTCATAAAATTCTTATCATATGTGAAAATAAAAACGATCAGTGTCAGGGAGTTCCTTTCTTTAAAATCCTTAGTCTAATGATCCCCAGCACAGTTTTTGGGGGTGGTAATTCTACACTGGACCAAAAAAAAAAAACACACACACACACACAAAAACAGACCTTTATACCCATCCTTGATCAGGCCCCATTTATAGCCACCCAACACTGAGTGGTTAAGTTCTTTCTAGTATCCTGCCTTGCCCAGTTTTTTCTCTAGAGTTTACACATTTCTGAAAAAGTTTTTTTTTAAATACTTTATGTTTTATATCTCCAGTGTGGTGCTGTCTCTTTGCTCAGGGTCTGAAGAACAGTGTTGGTTTCTGTAGGTTGTAGATATTTTGCCTTTCTGTTTGGCTGACAGTGACTTCCTTTTCAGGTTTTGACATCCCAATCAATAGGGAAATTTTCAACTTGTTAACCAATACAATATTGTAAAGTAAAAAACAATATATATATAATAAAAGATAATTGAAATTAAAAAACAACAACAACAAAAATAAATGTATAAAACGAATACCAAACATAACTGAATAAACATTGGTGTGTATACTATGGGTTTTTTTTTTCTCCCAGTTATGTTGCTTTCTGAGATTCCAAACCTCCCCACAGACCCGCCTGTGAGAGGGTTTCCTACTGTGTGGTAACTTCTCCTTCATGACGCCCTCCTCAGGACAGGTCTCTGTCCCTAACTCTTTTGTCTCTCTTTTTGTCTTTTATCAAGCATCAATTTTAGAATGCAGAGAAGAGCCTTATACACTATTAATTTTGAAGCAATGTGATATAAAGTGTACAAGGGGCCAAGAAAAACAGAAAGAGCTACAAAAAAATCCTGACACATACCAGACATGTCAGCAGAAGCATTCACCTGGCCCACAGATACATAAGAAATCATAAATGACTGCTACCTTAATCCACAAAGTTCTGAAGGAATTTATAATGCATCCATCAATAAATGATATATTATCGAAAATTCAATATTTTCTAGATGGCTCAGGGATTTGGATGCCTTCATTCATCAAAACAGTCTGTATAAGTAAAACTTTTCCTTAATATTCTACTTTTATATGCAGTTGAAGAATTTAAAAATTGTAACGATACCACCTAGTAAATATCATACCAGCATTTATCTGTGAAAAAAGAAATGGTTTTAATACAATGGAAAAGTCAACAGCTATGCCCACCTATAACTCAAAATTCTTATCTTCCCTAGGTTGAATTCCTTTCCCTAATACATCTGTGCTAATATACAAAACCCTAGTACCTGACATGTAATACCGATACATGTAATACATATATACAGAGACAGGATTTATACTGGAGGAATCAAGTTCAACTGGGTTCATTATGATGCCTCTGAAAGGTTGTTGCTGACACACAAACAGACGCCGGGATTCTTGGCCTCTGGAGGAGAAGAATTCAATCCGGGGCCAGAGACGAGGCTTGATCACTCAGAGCTTTGTGTAATAAAATTTTATTAAAGTATAAAGGAGATAGAGAAAGCTTCTGACATAGGCATCAGAAGGGGGCAGAAAGAGTACCCTTTTGTTAGTGTTAGCCATGGAGTTATATACTCTCTAATTAGTTATTACAGTGAATCAAAAGAATGTCTGGAGGTTGTAAAGACTTCACTAGACCTACTCCCATAATTTACACCTTAAGATAACAGGATTAGCAAGAAGATTTTTTTCCAGAGACTGTCCTCAAGCGGGATACATTATTGTTATATAATCCTAAGTAATGTAGAGGGACAAAAAAAGTTTGTCTTTTATTCCTTGAGAATTCCAGACCCCTCTCTCCTTGGGGACCCCTAGACGTCTTATCAACTTGCCTAGGAAATGACTCTCTCACCCCCTAATCCAAAATGACCTGTATCCACATAAAAATGGGAAATATGGACACAAAAACCTTCATATAGGGAGGAAACTGTGAGCAGATATGGAAGGGTCACTGCCATCTCCACAAGCCAAGGAGAGAGGACTGGAACAGAGGCTTCCTTCACATCACTCTGAAGGAACCAAACCAGCTGAAATTTTCGGTAGGATTTCCAGTCTCCAGAAGTGTGAGACATTAAGTATGTACTGTTCAATAAACTTGTCTCTGGCATCTGTACATCAGTTTCAGATATCAAATATGATATTTTTAAATCGCCATGATTAGAAACACACAACGAAGCAAGCAAAGAAGGAAAGGGCCAGAAGATAATCTCTCTTGATACCCTCTATGTTACCAAGAAAATAATCACACCTGATACCCTCTGTCTTACCTCTATGTTGTTGTTGTTGTTGTTCAGTCTCTCAGTCATGTCCGACTCTTCGTGACTCCATGAACTGCAGCATACCAGGCTTCGCTGTCCTTCACTATCTCCTGGAGTTTGCTCAAAATCATGTCTGTTGGATTTGTGATGCCATCCAACCATCTCATCCTTTTTTGCTCCCTTCTCCTCCTGCACTCAATCTTTCCCAGCATCAGAGTCTTTTCCAATGACTCAGCTCTTTGCATCAGGTGGCCAAAGTATTGGAGTTTCAGCTGCAGCATCAGTACTTCCAGTGAATATTCAGGACTGATTTCCTTTTAAGATTGACTGGGTTGATCTCCTTGCTGTCCAAGTGACTTGCAAGAGTCTTCTCCAACATTGCAGTTCAAAAGCATCAATTCTTCAGTACTTAGCCTTCTTTATGGTCCAGCCGTCACATCCATACAGGACTACTGGTAAAAACAATAGCTTTGATTAGATGGACCTTTGTTGTCAAAGTGATGCCTCTGCTTTTTACTACACTGTCTAGCTTTGTCACAGCTTTTCTTCCAAGGAGCATGCAACTTTAAATTTCATGCCTGCAGTCACTATCCACAGTGATTTCTGGAGCCCAAGAAAATAAAGTCTGTCACTGTTTCCACTTTGATCAAACATTTAGAGAAGAGCTAATGCCTATCCTTCTAAAACTATTTCAGAAAACTGCAGAGGAAAGAACACTTCCAAACTCATTCTATGAGGCCACCATCACCCTGATACCAAAACCAGATAAAGACAACACAAGAAAAGAAAACTACAGGCTAATATCACTGGTGAACATAGATGCAAAATCCTCAACAAAATTTTAGCAAACAGGATACAGCAATACATCAAAAAGCTCATACACCATGATCAAGTTGAGTTTTTTCCAGGGATTCAAGGATTCTTCAATATACCCAAACCAATCATTATAAAACACCATATTAATAAATTGAAAGATAAAAACCATATGGTAATCTCAATAGATGCAGAAAAAGCCTTTGACAAAATCCAGTATCCATTTATGATTAAAACTCTTTAAAAAATGGGCATAGAAGGAACCTACCTCAACATAGTAAAGGCCATATATGATAAGCCTACAGAAAAACATTATCCTCAATGGTGAAAAACTGAAAGCATTCCCCCTAAGATCAGGAACAAGACAAGGGTGTCCACTTTCACCACTATTAATCAACATGGTTCTGGAAGTCCTAGCTACAGCAATCATAGAAGAAAAAGAAATGAAAAAGAATCCAGATTAGAGAATAAGTAAAGCGCTCACTGTTTTGCAGATGAAATGATACTGTACATAGAAAACCCTAAAGATAGTATCAGAAAATTACTAGAGCTAGTTGGTGAATTTAGCAAAGTTGCAAGATACAAAATCAATATACAGAAATCACTTACATTTCTATATACTAACAATGAAAATTCAGAAAGAGAAATGAAGGAATCAATCCCATTCACCATTGCAACAAAAATAATTAAATATCTAAGAATAAACTTACCTAAGGAGACAAAAGAACTGTACACAGAAAATGATAAGACACTAATGAAAGAAATCAAAGTTGACATAAACAGATGGAGAGATAGTCCATGTTCCTGGGTAGGAAGAATCAATATTGTGAAAATGACTATACTACCAAATGCAAGCTACAGATTCAATGAGATCCCTATCAAATTACCAATGATATTTTTCACACAACTAGAAAAAAACATTTCACAATTCATATAGAAACACAAAAGACCCTGAATAGCTAAAGCAGTCTTGAGAAACAAGAACAGAGCTGGAGGAATCAACCTTTCTGACTTCAGATTATACTACAAAGTTACAGTCATCAAGACAGTGTGGTAGTGGCACAAAAACAGAAATATAGACCAATGGAACAAGATAGAAAGCCAGAAATAAACCCATGCACCTAAGGGTACCTTATTTTTAACTAAGGAGGTAAGAATATACAGTGGGGCAAAGACAGCCTCTTCAATAAATGGTGCTGGGAAAACTGAACAGCTGCATGTAAAAGAATGAAATTAGAACAATTCCTAACACCATACACAAAGATAAACTCCAAATGCATTAAAGACGTAAATATAAGACTGTAAAGTATTAAACTTTTAGAGGAAAACATAGGGAGGACACTCAATAACATAAATCAAAGCAAGATCCTCTATGACCCACCTCCTAGAGTAATGGAAATAAAAACAAAAGTAAATAAGTGGGACCTGATCAATCTTAAAAGTTTTTGTACAGCAAAGGAAACTATAAGCAAGGTGAAAAGACAACCCTCAGAATGGGGTAAATCAATAGCAAATGAAACAACTGACAAAGGATTAATTTCCAAAATATACAAGCAGCTCATACAACTCAATATGGCGGGGGAAATAATTAAAAAAATAACTCAGTCAAAAAGTGGAAAAAAGATCTAAACAGACATTTCTCCAAAGAAGACATACAGATGGCTAACAAACATATGAAAAGATGCCCAACATCACTCATTATTAGAGAAATGCAAATCAAAACTACGATGAGATATCACCTCACACCGGTCAGGAGGGCCATCATCAAAAAGTCTACATACAATAAATGCTGGAGATGGTGTGGAGAAAAGGGAATTCTCTTGCATTGTTGATGGGAATGTAAATTGATAAAGCTAAAGTGGAAGATGGTATGGAGATTCCTTAAAAAAAAACTAGGAATAAAACCACCATATCGCCTAGCAATCCCACGCCTAGGCATATACCCTGGGGAAACCAAAATTGAAAAAGACACATGTATCCCATTGTTCACTGCAGCACTATTTACAATAGCTAGAACATGGAAGCAACCTAGATGCCCATCGAAAGATGAATGGATAAAGAAGTTGTGGTACATATATATGATGAAATATTACTCTGCCATAAAAAGAAACACCTTTGAGTCAGTTCTGATGAGGTGGATGAACCTAGAATCTTTTATACAGAGTGAAGTAAGTCAGAAAGAGAAAGATATATATCCTATTCTAGTGCATATATACAGAATCTAGAAAAATCGTATTGAAGAATTTATTCACAGGGCAGCAATGAAGAAACAGACATAGAGAATAGACTTATGGACATGGGAGGGGGGGGAGATGTATGGAACAAGTAACGTGGAAACTTAAATTACCATGTGTAAAATAGATGGCCGATGGGAATTTGCTGTATGGCTCAGGAAACTCAAACAGGGCCTCTGTGTCAACCTGGAGCAGTGGGGTGGGGAGGGAGGTGGGAAGGTGGTTCAGGAGGGAGGGGATATATATATATACCTACAGTTGATTCACGTTGAGGTTTGACAGAAAACAACAAAATTCTGTAAAGCAATTATCCTTCAATACAAAAATATATAATATTTTTTAAAAAGAACCCTCAGTATTAAAGAATGAAGATCATGGAATCCAGTCCCATCACTTCATGGCAAACTGATGGGGAAACAATGGAAACAGTGACAGACTTTATTTTCTTGGGCTCCAAAATCACTGTGGACAGTGACTGCAGCCATGAAATTAAAGGATGTTTGCTGCTTGGAAGAAAAGCTATGACAAACCTAGACAGCTTTTTAAAAATAGAGACATCATTTTGCTGAAAGAGGTCTGTGTAGTCAAAGCTGTGGTTTTTCCAGTAGTCATGTATGGAAGTGAGCTTGCATGAATGCTAAGTTGCTTCAGTTTTGTCTGACTCTTTGCGAACCTATGGCCTGTACCCTGCCAGGCTCCTCTCTCCATAGGATTTCCCAGGCAAGAATATGAGAGCTGGAGCAAAAGAAGGCTGAGCACTGAAGAACTGATGCTTTAGAACTGTGGTGCTGGAAAAGACTCTTGAAAGTCCCTTGGACAGCAAAGAGGTCAAACCAGTCAATCCTAAAGGAAATCAACCCAGAATGTTCATTAGACGGACAGATGCTGAAGCTGAAGCTCCAATACTTTGGACACCTGATGGGAAGAGCTGACTCTTCGGAAAAGAACCTCATGGGAAAGATTGAGGGCAGGCAGGAAGGGGGCAACAGAGGATGAGATGGTTGGATGGCATCATTGACTCAATGGACATGAGTTTGAATAAACTCCAGGAGATAGTGAAGGACAGGGAAGCCTAACTTGCTGCAGTCCATGGGGTCGCAAAGAGTGGGACTTGACTAACAACAACAATGATTTGAATTCAGAACTTGTAACATATGTGTTTATCTACCACACACACAAATAGGGGAAAGATTTGGCTCCTAAGTAACACAAGAGGGATTTCTGTGTTTTCATTGGTAAATTTGATTCTTCAGAAATCAGGAATAACGATCTTTCTTCACTGGTTTTATCACCATATTAAATTTCTGATTACAAAGATTAGCTTTTCCCCTTCATAATTGGAAACATTTTGTGAGGAAATAGAATTAGTAGTTTTTTATATGTCTAAATGGAAACCCCTTTGGAATCTTAACCATTTCAAATGAAACCATACTGATGAACCCCCATTTTTCCATTTCTCTAAATTCCTTTTTTTTTTCAAAGTTTGCAATTTATTAGTGGGGAAATACATTTAAAAAATGCTTTTGTCATGTATTCTTTTTTAAAAAAAATAATGTTTTACTTATTTATTTTTGGCTGCACTGTGTTTTCATTGAAGCATGTGGGCTTTTTTCTAGTTGTGGTGAGGGAGAGGTACTCTCTTGTTGCAGAACACGGGCTTTGGAGCATGTGGACTTCAGTAGTTGTGGCTCCGGGGCTCTAGACCACAGGCTCAGTAGCTGTGGCACAGGTGCTTAGTTGCTCTGCAGCACATGGGATCTTCCCAGATCAGGGATCAAACTGGTGTCCCCTGCATTGTCAGGTGGATTCTTTACCACTGAGCCATCAGGAAGCCCTTTCATATATTCTGGAAGAAAATATGCTATAAATTTTAAAGAATTTCCCATTTACTTATTACACACTTTCTATGTAGTTTTTTTTTTTTTAATTTTTTTTAACTTTACAATATTGTGTTGGTTTTGCCATACATCAACATGCATCCACCACGGTGGTACACGTGTTCCCCATCCTGAACCTCTCCCCCATCTCCCTCCCCATACCATCCCTCTGGGTCATTCCAGTGCACCAGCCCCAAGCTTCCTGTATCCTGCATCGAAATAGAAAGCCCAGAGATAAACCCACGCACCTATGGACACCTTATCTTTGACAAAGGAGGCAAGAATATACAATGGAGAAAAGACAATCTCTTTAACAAGTGGTGCTGGGAAAACTGGTCAACCACTTGTAAAAGAATAAAACTAGAACACTTTCTAACACCATACACAAAAATAAACTCAAAATGGATTAAAGATCTAAATGTAAGACCAGAAACTATAAAACTCCTAAAGGAGAACATAGGCAAAACACTCTCCGACATACATCACAGCAGGATCCTCTATGACCCACCTCCCAGAATATTGGAAATAAAAGCAAAAATAAACAAATGGGATCTAATTAAAATTAAAAGCTTCTGCACAACAGAAGGAACTCTAAGCAAGGTGAAAAGACAGCCTTCAGAATGGGAGAAAATAATAGCAAATGAAGCAACTGACAAACAATTTCTGGCTTCTTATAGTGCATTACAGAGAGAATGCACTCTACAATTTCAATTCATTGTAATTTTCTATGGTTTTCATTATAACTCAATATTTCATCATATTTTAAACTATTCTTTTTGAATTCTTAAAATCAACAAAAATATGCTTTACAGCAAAGGGAATATATCAGTTATTTTTGTAGTACTATAAACAGAATATAATATATATAACTATTGAATCACTATGTTATAAACTTGAACTAATATAATATTGTAATTCAGCTATACATCAAAGGAAAATTTCACAATTAAAGAAATGTTCAGTACCCCTATATTTGAATGTAGAAAGCTGTGAAGAATGTCACTCTTAGCCAAACAATGAGAGAAAACTAGAGAAACTACAGAATTCTGATCTTTCTTGAACCCAGCTTTAGTGCTTTCTGTAGGTCAGACATGATACAGTTGTATAATGTCTAAATTATTTTCCTAGTAATTTCATTTCTCATTTTATACTCATTCTCCCATGAACATACTATGGAATTCTTCAGAAGTATTTTGTGTAAGATATGCAATAAATAAAATGAAAAAAAACAGATATACCCATCCACTACTTCTACTATTTTTCCCAGTTTAAGCATAAATTTATAAATGAGACTGATATATAGTAAAGAAATGACAAAGCAAAATTTTCACAAACATTTCACTTTTGTATTTCTCTGGTTTCGAAAATTATTATAAAAAGTCATACAAATGTATCTAATGAATTCTTTTCTAGCAGAGAATCTTTTTATCTTTAAAAAAAAAACAGCTTTCATAACCTGTAATTTTATATCCACTAGAGAGAGTCCACAGAGAGCAGCTCAGTCTCCTGTCTTCACTAGTACAGCCAATGGTGGTGAACTGACAGTCTGTGAGCCACAGCCATTGACTCAAAGTGTGTTTGAGTGACTAGTACGGAACAGTTAATAGCCTTTCTATGAAAATCAACCTGGAGATTAAGGCGAATAGAACTGTGATACTCTTCCTGTTCTTTTGGGTTCCTTAGTTATATTTAATCATGGGAATTTAGGGACATGAATACAGAGCAGGTCATGTCTTCAGCCCCTTGCATCAGATTACAGAAAGATTATCAGCAATATAAAACCTAAGATACCTCCTTTTAACCAAAGATAATTGAATGTTAAGGTTCATGTTTAGATTCATATCTTTTCTTTTCCATTGTTTGTTCTACATGGCCCATGAAGATTATTTATTTGACTTTTATTTGTGTCATTTTTCTATAAGTGTATTGATTAATTTTAAAGAATCTGCTGATTTTCTATTACTTTTCTTTTTAAACAGATTTCTAGTTTACTACATTTACTGAGAGAACATTCTCTGGGATTTCAAACCATTGTGATATTATGATTTGCATTAAACCCCACTATTTCATCATGAATGCAAAGTGTTTCATTTGAATATTTGAAATAAGTTGCAAATAACCCTTTTCACTAGGATGTAGAAGCTTGTAAAGGATGTCCCTGTCAGGCTAACAATGAGACTAAACCTTATAAAAACTACAAAATTCAAAAATTTCAGTGCTCATTCTTTGGAGAGACCAAAAACAAAGTATTCTACCTTGGACAGAGCAGCACTTGCTGAAGAGGAAAATGGGGGGCAGGATTTGATACTGGAGAGAGTTTATGAACTATTGCAAGTATGAAAGGGGCCAATATTTCCTCCAGAGCTCTCTATGAGCTCAATAGAAATATGATTTAGGCAAATAAGCCCCCTCATGAAGTTCACAGTTTTTGTTATTGCTTAGTCACTAAGTTGTGTCCAACTCTTTTGTGACCCCGTGGACTGTAGCCCTCCAGGCTCTTCTGCCCATGGGATTTCCCAAGGAAGAATACTGGAGAGCATTGCCATTTCTGTCTCCAGGGGATCTTCTCGACCCAGGGATCAAACTTACATCTCCTGCACTGCAGGCGGATTGTTAAACACTGAGCCACCTAGGAACCCCCATGAAGTTCATTGCTTATTATTATTCTGTCATGTAGAAAATTAAAGTAAAAGGATTTGAAAAAAGAGAGCTTAACACATAACTTGCTGTTAAAATCTACCATGAAATCAAGTGTGTACCTTCCACTCTGTAGCAACTAGAAATTGTTGTACACACTGAAAAAACCCTCAGAAGTCAAAACTCTTTGCAGATGTAGTTGACTTTTCAGAGAAACAAATGTAGAGCAGTTTGAAAAGAGTTGACTTCATAAAATCATTTAATGTCTATCATGCTAATGGTGCTGCTTCAAAATGCCAGTTTTTCTCCCTAGGATACAAAGATGTATTTTTGTATGCTGGCCTCATAGTTCTAGTCCATATATAAGGGAATTCTAAGAGATCTAATACACCATGAACTTGCTATTGTGCTTTTGGGTGTTTTGCATTTTTAAATTCAGGAATGGAATAATAGCATATTGAAACACGTTGCAAAAGCAGCATTTTTGGTCTGCAGAGTGAAGACTGGGAATACAAGGGAGAGTAATATATAAGAAATCTAGAAAGAAAATGAGATAATGGGATTTTCTTGTGTGTGTGTGTGAAGATGGGAAGGGGAAGTGAGTGATTCTGATTATTCGTTTCAGTGGACGATTGTGGGAAGAAGGACACCTTGTGTGCAATTGTGATCTTATGGTGTGGTTTACTGTGAAGACAAAATGAGGGAAGGCCTTCACTGCTTAATCAACAAATGATACGTATCAATGGAGAATAGTGTTGCTAGGAAAAAAATAATCTCATTCAAACTCTTTTCTCAGTTACCTGTGTTATGGAATTCATTTTAATTGTCAATCCAAACACTGCAGAGGAATATCTCAATCAAAATTTTATAGAAAAATATCTATTCCAGATTTTCATCTGCGTGATAAAAATGTAATCTTCTAACTGAATGGTTTACTCTAATTTGATCAAATAATCTGTTTCTTTTCTTACCCAGGCTTTACTCTTCTATTTTTGAAAACCACAACTTTGGTGATATAGCCCTCCGGCTCTGAATCAGCCAATCAGAGATGCACACCAGTGAGCCACAGCCACTGGTCTGAAGTACAACTCATTTCTCAGGACCTATCAAGTACATGCCTTCCTAGATGTTCAGCCTTGATAACAGAGAAGTTATCAGGAGTGATTATTTGCCTGCTCTTTCCTTCGTTGCTTGCTTCGTTGTATGTTTCTAGTCGTGGAGACTTTAAAATATCATATTAGTTATCTGAGGCTGATGTACAAGATGCCAGAGATCGATTTATTGAACAGTACGTACTTAATGTCTCACACTTTTGGAGGCCAGAAATTCCAATGAAGATGTCAGCTCGTTAAGTTCCTTCAGAGTGATGTGAAGGAAACATCTTGGCTTGTGGAGACGGCAGTGACCCTTCCCCTCCCCATATCTGTTCACAGTTTCCTCCCTATATGAGAGTCTCTGTGTCCCTATTTCCCATTTTTATATGGATGTGTGCTGTGCTTAGTTGATCAGTTGTATCTGACTCTCTGTGATCCCATGGACTGTAGCCCGCCAGGCTCCTCTCTCCATGGAGATTCTCCAGGCAAGTATACTGGAGTGGATTGCCATGCCCTCCTCCAGGGGATCTTCCCAATCCAGGGATCGAATCCAGCTCTCCTGCATTGCAGGTGGATTCTTTATCATCTGAGCCATCAGGGAAGCCCTTTTATATGGGTACAGGTCATTTTGCATTAAAAGGAGCAGCATAATGAACCCAGTCGAACTTGAATCCTCCAGTATAAATCCTATTTTTGTGTGCATGTATCACATATCAGGTTTAGTACATATCATACATACATACATACATACGTACATAGTACTAAACACATATCAGAGTTTAGTGCATCACCACAGATGTATTAGGGAACAAGAATTCAACCCAGAGAAGACAAGGATTTTGAGTTATAGGTGGACATAGCTGTTGACTTTTCCATTGTATTGAAACCATTTCTTTTTTTTCCACAGATAAATGCCAGTATGATGCTTATTAGGTGGTATAGTTACAATTTTTAATTCTTCAAACACATATAAACATAGAATATTGATGGAAAGTCTTACTTAAACTGACTTTTTGATAAAGCAGGCATCCAAATTCCTGAGCAATCTGTGATAAACTTAAATTTTTTTGTAATTGTGTATCATTTAACAGTTGTTGCATTGTAAATTACCTCAGAACTTAGTGAATTAAAGCAGCAATTATTTATGATTTCTCATGTATCTATGGGCCAAGTGAATGTTTCTGCTGATGTGTCTGATATGTGTCAGGTTTTTCTTTTTTTTTTGTAACTCCCTCTGTTTTTCATGGTCCTTTGTACACTTTATACCACATTGCTTCAAAATGAGTAGTGCATAAGACTCTTCTCTGGGTTTTAAAATGTATGCATGATTATAAGTAATGGTTTGTACATACTCATATAATAATAATGATAAAGAGAACATTGGTAAGCACTTAAGGGAAAATAAGGTCATTCCTCTCATGTAATTTCCTCAACTATCTCAACAGTGAATAATTTTATTCAGTTTTTAAAAGTTTCTGACATTACACTCTCTGTGAAGAGAGAAGACACTATTTCATTTCAGTCCTTATAAATGCATTCTGGTTTGCTTTAAGCACAAATGTTTATTCAGTTATGTTTGATATTCATTTTATACTTGTAAAACAAGTCAAAAATTTCCCTGTTTATTAGGATGTCAAAACCTGAAAAGGAAGTCACTCTCAGCCAAACGACAGGCAAAATATGGACAGCCTACAGAAACCAACACTGTTCTTTAGGTCCCGAGATAAGGGACAGCGTCATCCTGGAGAGAAAAACAGAAGGTCTTAAAAAAAAATTCAGAAACCCACAAACTCAAGAGAAAGAACTGGGCAAGGCAGGATACTAGAAAGAGCTTAACCACTCAGTGTCGTGCGGCTACAAATGGGGCCTGATCAAGGACGGCTATAAAGGTCTTTTTTGGGGGGTCCAATGTAGAATTCTGATGAGCTACCACCCCTCAAAAACTGTCCTATGAATAATTAGACTTTTAAATAAAGAAACCCCCTGATACAGATCATTTTTATTTTTGTGTATGATGAGATTCTTATGAAAATATTTGATGAATTGATTTGAAAGGAGACCAAGAAGAAGGAACACCAAATCACCTGCAGGTAAGTGTGTCTGTGTGGTACCTCAGGATCATCTTACACACCCGGAACAAAGTTTTCAATGAGAAGAGCTCTTGGTAAAGCCCTGTACATTGTCAAAGACAGCGTCATGGGCCAGTTTGAAAGCACAGCACTTTTAATAAGTCATTTATTTTCTATCATGGTCATTGTCCCTACTTCAAATTCCCAGTACTTTCCCATAGAAAATCTTTTCCAAACTTTAGCTTTCCAAACCAGTTCTTGCAAACTGATTTCATACATATTGTATTCTGTGAGAAGTAATTTAAAGAAACCTACAACACTACAATATATGTAATTGTGCTTGCATGTTGTGTATCTGTAAACTCAGAAATCAAGCAGGAGCATTACTAAACAATATTTGCTGCTGCTGCTGCTGCTAAGTCGCGTCAGTCGTGTCCGACTCTGTGCGACCCCATAGACGGCAGCCCACCAGGCTCCCCCGTCCCTGGGATTCTCCAGGCAAGAACACTGGAGTGGGTTGCCATTTCCTTCTCCAAAACAATGTTTAAAAAGCACTAAAATTATATTGTGGAGTAAAGACTGGGAGTCCAAGGATGAATAACAGACAGGAAATCTAAGAAAGAGAGGATCAATGGGATTTGATGTTGAAGAGGATTACTGATCTCAGAGGGTGATTAAAGAGAAAGGGCACCTACCTAGTGAGTAATCATGATCTAACAGCATGATTTACTGAAATGATAAACTAAGGGAAAGGAATTTACTGATTTAATAACAAATGGAAAGCAATAATTTGGAGAAAGTAGTTTTACTAGGACAAATATACCCCATTCAAACTTTTTAAACATTACGTGTGTCAGGGAAATCATTTGGAAACAGAACTGAGGACCCAAACACAGCACAGAAATAAAGCAAAATGTTCAAGCAACAATACCTATACAAGGTGAAGTTACTATTCTAACTGGTTCAGATTAAGCTTATTTAGTTTTTTCCCAAGAAAGAGTACATCCTCCTGCTTTTGAAAAATGGAAGCCTTCTTGACTTGCAGCATGGCATAGTGAGGCTGCTCGAAGTGTCCAACAAGAGAAGCCCAAGCAACACTCAGAATTGGCTCAGCCAGTGAAAAGTCTGCACTTCCTGAGGCACAGCCATGGACTCAAAAGTGTCAACAGTTGTCCTGGACTGAAGCAAAAGGAGTCTTCCAGGGACGTGCAGTTTTTGAAATTGAAGTGGAAAAGGGATTTGATTCCTTGCCATTGAAAATTATTAATATAATTGCCCCTGCCTGGATCCTGTTTTCCTTTTCTAGCTATACAAAAGTTGAAGTATTTTTTGTTCTCCAAGGAATCAAGCTGACAAAAATAGAACACACTAGGTTGTCTTGGCAGGAATAAATCACACCCAGCTTTCAAGACATGGGCCAAGGAAATGGGCAGGTCCTGGTTCCTGATCCATTGTTTCCCCCATTTTCCTGTCACACCTGGATGAGAGGAGAATAAGTGTGGGCTAGGAAGAGTAAGTTTGAAAAAACTGTTCATTTATGGTTTCTCCATATTGTAAGGAAGTTTAAAAAGTAGGATCATTGGCATACATTAGTGGAACAGGAAAGCATCCCAGGTCCCTGTTAGCAGGTCATGAACCCAGTCCTTGGCATCTGGCATTGTGATAAGGCCAGTCCTGCTTCTCATGGCCTCTGCTGTTAGGCTTCTTCTGAAATCTTAAGAGCTGTCCATAATGTAACTCTCGTGCTTCCAACATCTTCCTACAGAAGGATAGTGGAGAATAACATCAGATCTTGGGTGCTGAAGTTACATACTATTTGGCTTTGGAAAAACATGATACTTATCCAGGCATTTTACATGCACCATTGGCAAGTTGGTTTTAAGGGGGAAATCATGTTCATAAGTTCTGTGCTATTTATAACAGTTGTATTGGCATAGTCAATTGTATTACTACTAGGAACTCAATGACTTTTTCTAGATGGGATATACCCAGAGTAGTGAAGGGCATTACACAGAGTCACATAGCTACTAACTAGATTTGGCTTCAGGAACCTGCATGATTTCTGGAATCTCACTCCAATGTCATATCACCCTTTCATTGATAGAGCATATCTGAGGCACCTAGAAACTATGCTTCTCTGAATTATCCTACTGGACAGAAAAAAAGTTTAAAATAAAAGGAAATGCAACCTAGATTTGCTTCTCCTACCACCATCTCTACCTCCAGCATGGGATGCCAGACATTGAGTGTTATTTCTGCTTCACTCACTCCCTAAGTTCTTTCTATGACTGTACACCTACCCCATACACTCTGTGAATATGTAGTACTGTAGGCATGATAGAGGTATGGACTGCAATTGAAGTGTCTGCAGTTTGGAAATTCTTGCAAAAAGAAGACCAAGATGAGTATGGGCAAACTTTGTGACCTCAAGACAGGAAAATCAGATATTGGTACCAGATTCTGGTGAAGCTTCTTTCACCTAGTACACACACAAGACATCATCCATTCTGTTTTCATGTGCATCTGTGTGTCTGTGTGTCTATGTCCAGCTACCCATGAGTAAGGAGAGGGTGTGTAGAATGGCTGGAAATTTCATACTTCCTTGGGGTAAAAGATGTTCCTTGTATCAGAGGGATGGGCCGATGGGCTGAGTCACCTCACTAGGGCAATTCAAGTGGAAAACTATTCCAGAGATTACCACTCTGGATCAGGGACCCAGGGACTTTGATATATGGATATGCCCATCATGAGGCAACAAGCAGCACCTCAAGAAATGTGTGTACGTGGCACTGTGTATCAGGTTCAGGAAGGCCCCTTATTCCTTGGCCTTCCAAACACTGATTGGTCCTGTCTTTTTTCCTTGGTCTTGACTCTCGGCATGTAATTTCTTTGACCAACGGAACATGGTGGAAAATGATGTTATAGAAGTTACAGGTATAATCTTTAAGAAGACAGATGCATTCTTCCTTGTTTCTTAAGAGCTCTGAGCTTCCACGTAAGATTTCACCTATCCTGCTGGAGACACCATATGAAAATGCTGCAAGACTCAGTGGAGCAGTACAGGTGCCTTCCTGAGGGTTGCAAGCAGCTCTGTCAAGGCAACGGGCAGGTGAGTGTCAGTTGTCCCAAACCTTGAAGAGTACTTTAGAAATTGGCTGAACACTGCAGTTTGATCCTGTTCTGGATTATACTTTAGAGGTTTTACTTCTTATCAGGACACTATATGTGACAGATTGATGAAAAACCTCTGATTCCAAACAGATATATTGGCAAGTACTTGAAAAATTATATAAACATTATACCAAAGTGTTTGTATGAACTGACAAAGAGACAGATTAATATGTAACTGTTACCTATGTACCAACCCTAGCCCCTTGAGTGAAAACAACTTCAGTGAAAATCTAGCCTTTTTAGTACAAAGAATGGGAGATGACAGGGAAACTGATACCTCTATACCTTCAGTCTGATGGGAGTAATAGGGCTTCTTTGAGAAATTGAAATCACAGTTCTGAGAATTTGCAATCACATCTCTGCCCTCATTTAGTTTTGGAGTTCCAATTGACACTATCAGTATGGTTCAAGGAATTCTGGTGGAAATCCAGATATGGGGCACATGCAAGTCAAATCTTTTCTGGAGGAACCCACCCATAACTGAGGCTTTGAGATGGTTCCCACAGATAAAGCCCTCCCAAAGAAAGTGAAACTCTCTCAGTCATGTCTGACTCTTTGCAACCCCATGGATTATACAGTCTGTGGAATTCTCCAGGCCAGAATACTGGAGTGGGTAGTCATTCTCTTCTCCAGGGGATCTTCCCAACCTAGGAATCAAACCAGAGTCTCCTACATTGCAGGTGGATTCTTTACCAGCTGAGCTACCAGGGAAGCTCTCCCAAACAAGCTCATAATAACAAACACAAACATATGTCCTTCCAAAGGATTATTGTCAAATACAAACTGTTGGAAAAATGTTTAACGTGCTTAAGCTAACGAGAGGATATAAACCATCGAAAGGAAGAGGCAACCAAATAACGCAAAGAATCAAATAAAATTCCTGAAAGTGGAAAATGGAACCCCTGAAGGAAACGGTTATTATGATTTAAAATAACCAATTAGACATACCTGAAAGTAGAATTATCTACTAAAAACAAGTGAAAGAAATTCTGGAGAATGCTTCCTGGAAAGATAAGAAATAATGGTTAAAGAAAGTTCAACAGACAAAAGGTGTAGACCAAAAACACAAAACATAAAAAAAAAAAAAACATAAAACAAAACAAAAACAAAAACACAAAAACACAAAACGTACATCTGATAGGAGTCTGTGAAGTAAATACTGGGGAATCAATGATATTATAAAAAGAAACAGCTGGTAATTTTCTAGAACGGATGATATCTTTGATACCTTAGATTCTAGACACACATTTGGAAACATCATACTAAAGCTGCAAAGCAATAAAAACACTGGTAAACAAAATGCACATAATGTAGACTCTTCCAGAAAGAGTTTTCTGACTACCCCCTAGCTGTGATGGATTGCTCTCTGCTGTGCTCCTCAAATAACCTGAACACATCTCTGTCACAACATTTAATATATTATAAATATCTGTTGAAAGCATCTGTTTCCTCACTCTACACACTAACCAGTTTGCAGACCATCACCTTATGCATTTGTGACTCCCAGAAGCTATCAGTGCCTGATATCATAGGTAGTCAGTAAATGTTTGTTGAATAAATGAAAGCAGGCTGACTATAACCCTACCATGAAATTTCCTGACTCTTTCTGAGGACAGCATGACTGAAATACCATTGAGGGAGAACTGAAAATTACTTGAAAGTGGCAATACCAATTTTTCTTGTTCTTTTTTCTCTGTACATATAAGCGGTTACCAATTTTTATCCTGTTGCCCAGAACAATGAAGAAAATAATATTGCGACATGTTCTACAGTTTTCAAGGATGATTTCACACAGATTTGACAGTTTTCTGTCAAATTGCCTTTCTGACAGTTGGCCTTTCCCTGGTTCTAGGAAGCTGGGAGGGGGCACATGATAACACTTCTAATGGATCTCTAAAACCCTTGGACGACAGTGCTGTTTATGTTGCTAATGAAGAACAGATCCATCAGTGGAATGCTGAGTCAACTGCCATGCCTCATGCAGTTCAGGACACAGGTGTGCCAGGATCAGAGCTTAGATCTCAGTGACACAAGTGCCCAGTTTCTTGCTCCTTGTACCCTGAGGCCTACCTAAGTGGGTCCCAGTGGAGGCTACTGTAAAGAGAAGCAGAGAATAGGTAGGATGCTCCTGAGCCTGGCCAGTCGAGCAGGGGAGAGTCTGGGTATTCCCTGCTCCCTCACTGATGTTAATGCCTGGAAGCCAAGGCAGGAGGAGAGCTGGAACTAGAACTCAACCAGGGATGGGCTCTTCCCTGTGTCTGAGTATGTGAGGCCTCTGGAACATCTGGCAGGCCCAATGAGACAGTTCATAAACCCCTAAAGCGCTCACCTATAGAAGACCTGCCTCTATCGGCCGGGCAAGACCTAGCTGAGCAGTCCCACCACTCTGATTCCCTCAGGTCAAGGGCTGGAAGTGTGGGCATTGTGTTTTTCCAAGGACTACCAGCCTTCTCGCCTGTGAGGTCATTATCATGGGTACTCAGGCCAGTGTCAAGGCATAGAAATTTGGAGTCCACCGAATGAAATGTCAAATCCCCTCTGCTCTCTTCATCACCTCACCTGATGCAAGAGCGCAGCAGAGGTTAACTCCACCCCTAATCATACACCGCAGGCTTGATAAACTGTCTTTGTTTTTACCAAAGACCTATTGGAAGGAAATGCCCTGCCTTGACTGCAAGTGATTGTGACCCTTTTCAGGCTAATAATCCTCTTCAATGGACATTTGTTTAACCACTGTTTGTTTAACACTTTCTCTTGATAATGGCCAGTGGATAGGTTCTCCACACCTGATTTTTGGAATCTTGGGACCACCATGGAATTCCCTGGGATTTACCTTGACTCATCAACCCATCTCTCTTTTCCTGCCCAATGGCAATGTATCCTCTTCACTAAACTTAGGGACCCACTGAATCCAAATACCTTTATTAACTAAAGATTATTTGTCAAGCAGCCTCCCTCTACAAAGTCCAAGAAAGGATGCAGGTGTCCCTCCTCTGGTGTCCACTTCTCTCTGTCCTCCCACCAATCCTTCAAGACTATTCGTTGTTCTTTTAATCTCACATTGAAGGAAAACTCAGACTTGATTTCTGGCCAGGACACTTACTTATGGGGTGAGCTTGGGTGGTACTTAACTCAATGTCTCAGAGCCTCAGTCTTCTTGACAGGGAGAATTTAATTTGCTTGTCCTAAGAGGAAAATATAAGGACAGAAGGTGAGTAATAGACAGATGTGCATAACATATGCAGCAGAGTGCCTGCTACATAGAATCTTAAAGTGCTCAAATAAAAAATGTTTTCTATGGTGATTTGTGTGGAGCTGGCTCCTGAAGAGTAAAGAGGGTTAAAATGTGACCCAGAACTCTGTGACATTACAAATGAATGGAAAGCTGTGTGGTTGCCTATAGAAGGCTGTACCTGATCACAACCACAATGCATGTCATGGAGGTTCAGAGAATGGGAAGAGACACAGCCTGAGAACTCACCGTGGGCCTGTACCAGACACTGCACTTGTCATGCTACATCTACACTCTCATTCAGTCCTAATCACAGCCCCTCTGTAGGGGCATTGTCAATAGTATGCCCTTTTTACACGTGATGATGAAGAAGCTGAAGGAGAGAGAATTCACAGTAGGCTGGAATCGTCAAGTCATCTTTACAGAGGAAGCATGATTTGAGCCAAGACTGGGAAGATGAATAAGATTAGGAAGGAAGAGGAAGAGGGGCTGAGTTTCACCGGAATGAAGAGGAACAGCTGGCTCTCAGAGCCCTGAGTTGACAATGCCCCAAACCACTGAGGTAATGTGGCAGTTTCCATCTGCTCCCTAGCAACTTCCCATCACACCTCAGACCTGCCTTATCTCCTCAACTTCACTAGAGTGAGGCTCTGAAGTGAAAACTCATCCACCCTTATCTCACTGTCAGCCCTAAGCAAACAGACGGGGCCAAAGCAGCCAGGAGAGCATATCCATCCAGCCATCTGGCATCAAGTCTCACTCCCCACCCCTCTGATAGCCTGAGAGCATGAACATTAGGACTGATAATAAGTCTAGCCTCCATACACTGGGCACTTCATCTTCCTTATCTCACTGAGTCCTCACGACAATCTCGTAGACCCTCTTCCACAGAGGAGGAAACAGGTTCAGAGAGGTCAAGTCACGTATTCAAAGCACCACATCTAGGAAGAAGGACAGCTGGAGTTTCAATCCAGGTCTAATCTGACTCCAAAACCTCTGTCCTTAGTCACTCTTGCTGCCGATTATCGTCTCACTGCTCAAAGTAGTTACAGGACCCAAGCAAACTCTGTCACCCTGTTGTGTGTCCATTCCTTGTTAATGCCACTGTGCAGCACTATTTGTCTCTAGAGATCAAAGGCACCACAATTCTGAGGAGAACAAAACTTGGAAGCATGAGGCATTCTCATTTTCCTACTCACCCATTGTGCTCTCCAATTCCACCCCTAAGAGATGTCATTACTCTTTTCCCAGTTCTTTTCCCTTAAAGTGTTTCCACACACCCTGATTTTCTTTGTTGTCCCAGCACAATTCTTTGTAGTGCTGCTTTTACTCTCAAAAGGGTCTGCATAATTGGACAAGAAATTTTACCATGACCATCCCTATGAGGAGGCGAACAGCTTCACACATAATGTTCAGTAAACCATGACATACCTGTCAGGCAGGTGCTCCTGAGTGAGTGTGGAGTTTGATCTGAGGGGAGTAGCCCATCTCTCCATGGGGATGGAGGAAGAAAGACATTATAAATATGCTTTTGAGGGTTTTTGTGTACATTCTAGTTTGTTGGTCCTTGAGCAGTCAAGAAACAGGGGTAGAAGTAAGCTTGGAATGCAGAATGTGCTCTACTTGGGGGCCAGTGCGGTTGAGTACAGTTGCCCTCTCAGCACAGCTGTGCATCAAATATGTGGAGCATGTAGTGTTGAGGAATCAAACAAAAACTGGTGAAAGAAAAGACTAGGAATGGGGTCATGGGATCATGCCAACTCCTGTAGCCCCTGTTTTGCCTTAAATCAGAGTCTAGATAGGCCATGGGTGTGAACTGCTACAGGGAAATTGAAACCCCCAGGACACAGTAGGACTTCGGGAACTGTTGAACAAGGACTTCCTTCTGTTGAAGGAAGCAAGTGTCCAACCATGAGAAAACAGATCTCTGACAATGCTGGTGGCCCTTCTCTTGAGTCCACATGGGAAAGAACCTAATTAACGCCCTGAAACATAACCAGGGAAGGGATTTCCTTCGCAAAATGCTAAGGTGATTTGAGTGGAAATTTTTTAATGTGATTTATATGAATAAGCAGAAAGACAAAAGACATATGAATCTCAAATGTTGTTAAAATGACCTGAGTGAATACTTGATATCTCTTAGGTACCTGACATGCTCCAAAACCAAAAACGGTATTGTGAAAAAACAGGAACATCAAAGGAAAACCCAATATAATGTTTGCTGATGAAATGCCACTATCATTACTATTTAGAGTTAGGAAGATGATAAGACAATTTCCTGAGAGTATTATGATTTGAAAGTTTGAGGAATATTTGGCATGAATTTTTAAAACTCTGGAAGCTACTGCTGTTCTATGTGGGAGAATGAGAGCAAAAAAGTAAATGAAGTTATTGTGAAAATAATTTTGATGATGAAGACCCCAAAAAGCAGACCTCGAGTGATAACTAACAGAATGACCATTAAGAAAGTGGTGAAAGGAAATATGGTTAGGGAAAATCCATGATTTTCCTTATAAAAACTGCACTAGAGCCATATATTCCTGTGGATCTAATAATGTGAGATAGTGTTTCCTTCAAAATTAAAGGGCTTCAAAAACAGGGGAAATGGCATAGGTCCAAAAACTAGAGCACATCCTATTTTTGAGAGCTACAAGTCTTTCCCGCCAATGGTGTGGCTCTGCAAAAAAAAAAAAAGAAAAAAAGCCTTTGGTTTGTTTTGCTCAGGTGGTCCTGAGGCAGCTCATCTGCAGGTGGTGTATCTGATGGTAGCCCTGGTAGCCTCAGACACATTGTGCTCCCCAATCTCCCTTGGCAGCAGCAGGTGAAGTGCACTGAGGGTCTATCTGGAGGTGAGAATCAGCCCTTGATGGAAAGGGCCAGGAAGGAAGCATATCTGATCCACCCTCAATGATATTGTTAAGAAAATAATTCACACATGACATTAAAGGAAACGCCAAAATTAATGAGAAAGTGCTTCACAACCTGCTAGACACAGATGGACATAGAAGTGCAAAGTCAGCTCCTTGTACACAGAGTAGTGCTCCTGGAAATCATGGAAATAACTGGCCTAATATTTTCTCCAGCTCTGATCAAAACCCTCATGACATCAGGAAAGAGAAATTGCAAAATCGGAGTCTCTACATAGAGGACACAAACTGAAATTTCATGGTATCTTACTATTAAAAATATTTAGTAAATAACAAATTTAAAAGTTGTTTTTTGACACAATTTAGGTTCTGAAAAATAACCCACATACTACATATAAGAATTCTTGGTTGGGAAGAAAATGTTACCTCATTGTTTAAGAAGCCACCATTGGAGAAGGAAATGGCAACCCACTCCAGTGTTCTTGCCTGGAGAATCTCAGGGACAGGGGAGCCTGGTGGGCTGTCGTCTCTGGGGTCACACAGAGTCAGACACGAATGAAGCGACTTAGCAGCAGCAGCATGGGGTAAAAAAATGGAACCGATAAGAGAGAAACACACAAAAATTAAAATCCTATAACTTTCAAGGATATATGATAATGCAGTCAAAGGTATTTCTTAAATATATTTATGCAGAAAGAAATTACAGAAATTGAACCAAAAAAGACTTTAGAAGAATTTAAGAAATGGGACTCATCAGTGTGGTTTCATTCCCAATGACTAGGCTTCCTATGGTGTTTCCTCTTGGACATTTAAGGGACAGCTAATTCTACTGTTAATAAGAAGATTTCAGTCATGAAGGGGGAAAAGCTAAATTTTATTACTAGAAAATGCAGTGGAAATGTACAGTGGTGAAATCTTGCTAATCAGTATCTGAAGAGTTCTGTTTACAACTACGAATTTAAAAATCTTACCTGAAATATTAGTAATCAACTTCTTGCCATTTTTTGATGCAAGGGACAAAAGACATATCCAGGACAGTCTCTGAATTCATATCATTAAACCACCATGTTTAAACAGCAGCCAAGAAGCAAACCACAGGGAGTGAACTATACCAACATACTCCATAATCTCCAAAGGCCAAACTCCCAAGAAGGCTGTGATTGGTGTATCCTGTGTCACACTATAACAGTTTGGCCCAATGACAAGGAACAACACCCCTTGCCTACCTCAATCTCAAAGGCTGCAGATGTTAGTACGCCTCCTGTTGCTTCAGCTCAAGACAGTGTTCACATTTTGAGTCCAGGGTTGTGCCTCAGGATTTGCAGGCTTTTCATTGGCTGAGCCAGTACCAAGTGGTACTTGAGCTACTCTGATTGGAAGCTTCCAGCATCCTCACAATGCAGAGGTGCAAGTCATGAAGGCTTCCAATTTTCCAAAATGGGAGGATGTACTCTTCAGGGAAAAAAAAAAAAAAGATTGATCTGAACCAGTCAGAAAAATAACTTCTGTTTCTTCCACTTTGGAAACATTGCTTCTGGAACATTTTGCTTTAATTATTTTAGCACTGTGTTTGGGACCTTGTTTATATTTTCAAATGATTTCTATGATACAAATAATGTCAGCAAGGTTTGAATGGGGTATGTTTATCCTATTAATACTATTTTCTCCAAGTTCTTACTCATCATGTGTTATTAAACATAAACTTTTCCCATATGTTGTCATGTCAGCAAACCTCAGTATAAATTATGATTGTACAGGAGGTGCCCTTTCTCCTTGATCACCTACTGAAGTCAGTTAACATATGTGCTTATTTGGCCTTAGTCTCTTCAGCATCAATCCCCACTGTCTTACTCCTTTTTTAAGATTTCCTGTGTTTCAGTCATCCTTGAGCTTTACCAAGAGTTCCTCTCATCCAAAATTTTGTTCCAGGTGTATAAGACCACCCTGAGGCAAAGAGGTATTTACCTGCAGGTCCTTTGGTGGTAGTTTTCCCTAGCCTCCTTGGAAGTCAATGTTTTGGAATGTTTTCATAAGATTCATGTAAAATTCAAGCATATAAGTTATCTTACTATTCCAGTGGCTCATCTGTCATAATGGCCCCAAGACAGTTTTGAGAAGTAACAGCAGAACAGAGTTCTACACTGCACCAAAGAAAAAAGGCCTTTAGAGCCCTCCTTAATCAGGAAATGGCCCCCTTCATAGACACACAACTCAGAGTAGTTAAGCTCTCTCTAGTATCCAGCCTTGCCCAAGTCTTACTCCTGAGTTTGTGGATTTCTTAAATTTAAAGACTTGCTGTTTTGTCCTTTCAGGACAGTGCTGTCCCTTGTCCCTTTTCTCAAGGCTTGAAGAAAAGTTTTGATTTCTGTAGGTTATCCATCATTTGTCTCACTGAGTGACATCATTCGACTGAATGACATCCTTTTGATGTTTAAACATTCTAATCAATAGGGAGATTTAAAACTTATTTTACAAGCAGAAAAATGGATACCAAACATAACAGAAATAATTAGTGTTTAAAGCAAACGATAATTAACATTTTAAAGCATTTATAAGGACGGAATTGAAAGTGTATCTCCCGTCATTACCGAGATGGACAGTGAGAAACTTTTTAAAAGTAAATACAACTATTCAATCTTCAAATAGTTGAGGAAAATCACATGAGAGCAGTCACCTTATTTTCTCTTAAGTAGTCATTAGTGTTGGAGAAGGAAATGGCAACCCACTGCAGTATTCTTGCCTGGAAAATTCAATGGGCAGAGGAGCCTGGCAGGCTACAGTCCATAGGGTTGCCAAGATTTGGACACAACTGAGCAAGTGAGCTCAGCAGTAGTCACTACTGTTCTCTTCTTTATTATTGTTATAGGAGTATCTACAAAACATTGCTTATAACCAAACAGCAATTTTACCAAACAGAGAAAAGTCCTATGTGTACACTGCTAATTTTGAAGCAATGTGATATAAAGTGTACTGGGAACCATGAAAAAAAGAGGGAGCTACAAATAGAATACTGATACACACCAGACAGATCAACAGAAGCATTTGGCCAGCCCACAGATACATGAGAAGTAATAAATAATTGCTGCTTTAATTCACTAAATTCTGAAATAATTTACAATGCAACCATCAGTAAATGACATATATTATGAAAAATTCAAGTTTATCACAGTTGCAATTGATTTGAAAGCCTTGATTTATCAAAATTAATCCTTTTAAGTAAGACTTTCCATCAACATTCTACACTTGCATGGGTTAGAAGAATTAAGAAACTGTAACTACACCACGCAGTAAGCATCAAACCACTATTTATGTGTGAAAAACACCAATGTGCTCTTAATACAATGGAAGCGTGAGGAGATATGCCTACTTATAACTCAAAATTCATGTCTTATATGAGTTGTACTCATTCTCCCTAAAATCCTATGCTGATGGCCTCAACACTAGTACCTGACATGTGGTTGTTTATGGAGATACAATCTATCCTAGAGGAATGAAGTTCAGCTGTATTCATTAGGGTGCCCCCTAATCCAAAATGACCTGTAGCTATGTAAAAAGAGGAAACGTGGACACAGAGACTCTCACATAGGAAGGAAACTGAACAAATGTAGGGGTCTCTTTGCCACTTTGACAAGAAAAGGTGAGAAGACTGGAACAGATGCTTCCTTCATACCACTCTGAAGGAACCAAATCAGCTGTCATCTTGATTTGGACTTCTCACCTGCAGAAATGTGAGACCTTAATTATGTGCAGTTCAAGTAAACCAATCTCAGGCATTTTGTACATTAGCCCAGGTAACTAATATGATATTATTAAATCACCACAATTAGACTCATTCAAGCAATTCAGCAAAGACAGTACAGGCACAGAATGGCACCGGATACCATCCCTGTTACCAAAGCTGAACATCCAGGAAGGGATGTACTCCATGGACGCGGGAAAACTGGCTTGAGCTTCGGACAATGAACATTTTGAACAATGGCTGTGGCTCACACAGGCTGATCCCTGATTGGCTAATTCAGAGCAGAGTGGCCGTCGCACTTCTCTGACTGGACGTCCCACCCTCAGAGGGTAATATCACTAAGGTTGTCATTTTCAAAACTTGAAGAGTAAAGCCTGGACAAGAAAAGAGGCAGTACACCTGAACAAGTTAGAGTAGACCATTCAGTTAGAATAAGATTTTTCCAAGTAGATTAGAATCTGTAATATTTTTTCCCTTACAATGATTTAGTTATTCATTCGCTGTGTTTGAATCCACACTTCAAATGAATTGCATAACACAGGTAATGGAGAAAAGAGTTTCAGTGAGGTATAGTTGACCTATCGATACTATTTTCGATGCATTGATAATTATAATTTGTTGATTAAGCAGTGAAGGTTTTCCCTCATTTCCTCTTCACAGTAAACCACACCATTGGGTGTGGGCACTAGCTGCCCTTCTTTCCAAAAGGGCCCACTAAAGGGTATAATCAGGATCGCTACTCCCCCTTCCACCTTCAACAACAATAACAAAATTCCAATTTTCTTTTCTTCTTTCTAGATTTCTTATGTGTTGTCCTCCCTTACGCTCCCAGTCTTCACTCTCTAGACCAATTATGCTGCATCTGTAACATTTTTCCAAACTGATCCTATTGCATTTCTGTATTTACAAACACAAAACACACAAAGCATGATAGCAGTGTCTTAGTGAACTGGCACAGTACCACAGTTCCTTCCCCATTAATCTCCCGTCTGATTTTCATAGAAAGGCTATTATCCCTTGAGCTCTGGTCACTCAACCACACTTTGAGTCAACAGCTGTGGCTCACAGGCTGCCAGTCCCCCATTGGGGGTACCAGTGGAGACAGATGCTTGAAATGTTTTCTCTGGACTCCCTCTAATGGATATAAAATTGCAGGTCATGAAAGTTTGTGTTTTAAAGATCAAAAGATTCTCTGCTAGAAAATAACTGATTAGATACATCTGTATGAATTTCTAAAACAATTTCAAAACCTAGGGAATTACAAAATTGAAATGTGTGTGAAATTTTTGTTTTGCCATTTCTGT
Organism: Bos indicus x Bos taurus; assembly: GCF_003369695.1. Lineage (NCBI taxonomy): Eukaryota > Metazoa > Chordata > Mammalia > Artiodactyla > Bovidae > Bos > Bos indicus x Bos taurus. The sequence goes on along the minus strand of NC_040105.1, from coordinate 90,808,233 downwards.
ACTATATATCCACCCCCATTCATATATTTAAATGTTTGATTAACAAGGACATAAATAAATAAACTGGGATATGTGGGACAAGTATACTAGAGGTGGTGGATGGGTATATCAGTTTCTTCACTTTACCTACTGCATATCACACATGAAATGCTTCTGAAGAATTCCATAATACACATTGGGAGAAGGAGAATAAAATGGGAAATTAAAATACTAGGAAAATAATTTAGAACTTATAAAAACTCTATCATGAAAGACCTAGAGAAGACGCTATAACTGGGATCAAGGAAAGGTTGGAATTTTGTATTTCCTCCTAGCTTTTCTCTCATTGTTTGGCTGAGAGTGACATCCTTCACAGATTTCCACATCCAAATCCTGTCGTACTGATGAGTTTGTTTTAACTTAAAAATTTTTATGGATGTATTTGTGAGTTACAATATTCTATTTGTTCAGGTTTACAACTTAGTGATTCAATTGTTTTATATATAATACTCTGTTCACATTTATTATAAATAATTGCTGTACTTCTCTGAGCTGTATAGCATATCCTTGTTGCTTATTTTAAAGTTCAACATGAGTAGTATAAAATAAAATGAAATATTAAGTTCTAATGAAAACCATACTAAATTACAAAGGACTGAAATCGCAGAGTGCTTTCTCTCTCTCCAAGGATGTAGTAAGCTTGAAATCAATCTTTTAAAAAAAGGAATAGGAAAATCACCAACTACTTTGAGATTCAGCAATATACCTATAGGGAAAAAAAAGTCAATGCACCAAGAAGAAAACACAATGGACATTAAATTCAGTAAGTATTTTCTTAAGCATTAGCAGTCAAATACTTGAGGTAGAAGAAGGAGTCATCCTATTTCTCTTAATTGCTGAACATCCTCCTCTTTTACTGATGCAAAGAGCTAGAGACATGTCCCACAACAAGAAATGGATGCATCTGTATGTGCTAAGCCTCTTGAGTCATGTCGGACTCTTTGCGACCCCATGGACTGTAGCCCACTAGGGTCCTCTGTTCATGGGGCTTATCCATGCAAGAATACTGGAGTGGGTTTCCATGCCCTCCTCCGGGGAACCTTCTCCACCTAGGGATCAAACCCGGGGCTCCTGTGTCTCCTGCACTGCAGGTAGGTTTTTTTTTTTTTTCACCACTGATGCCAACTGCGAAGCCCCAAGAAATGGATGCCAGCATGCTAGGTCGTTGGAGTCGTTTCTGACTCATTCAGACCCTATGGATTGTAGCCCACCAGGCTCCTCTGTCCGTGGGATTTTCCAGGCAAGAATACTGGAGTGGGTTGCCAGGCCCTCTTCCAGGGGATCTTTCTGACCCAGGGATCGAACCTGCCATTCCTGCAACTCCTGCATTGTAGGCAGATTCTTTACCGCTGAGCCGCCTGGGAAGCACACACTGCTCTTTATTGGTTGCAAATCCAATGGACGGAGGAGCCTGGGCTGCGGTCCATGGGATCCCTAAGAGTTGGACACGACTGAGCGACTTCACTTTCACTTTTCACTTTCATGCACTGGAGAAGGAAACGGCAACCCACTCCAGTGTTCTTGCCTGGAGAATCCCAGGGATGGGGGAGCCTGGTGGGCTGCCGTCTGTGGGGTCGCACAGAGTCGGACACGACTGAAGCGACTTAGCAGCAGTAGCAGCAGCAGCATACCCCATATAAAAATCCCTGGATGATACCTAAATATAGGTGGGAGAATGAAAATGAAAAAGGCCAATGAAACTTTTAGGGATAGAATTTTGACCATAAAGATCCTTAAAATCGCTGACTGAGAAACCACGAATAGAAATAACCATTTAGAAAAGTGACGAGTTGCAATACGTTAAGAAAATAGTACACGGTTTTCCATCGAACAAATGGCACAACCAACTGTTATTGAAGCAAACTTGATGAGGTTTTTAACGTTTTCCTTTGGATGGAAATGTTTTAAAGATGGAAAGTAGGGCATACGTAAAGAACCCAGAGTGGATGGACGTGGCTCTTTATCACTACAGGTCTTTTCCCTTCGAGTGGTTCTGATAAGAGTCTTTGGTTTGCGATGCTGCGGTGGTCATGAGGCAGTTCATCTGCGGGTGTTGTATCTGATGACCGACTTGGTGGCCTCGGACACTGCGTGCTTGCCGATCTCCCCAGGCAAGAGAAGACGCACGGCTCTCTGGATCTCTCCACTCGTGATGGTGCAGTGCTTGCTGGAGTGGGCCAGGCTCCCGGCCTCTTCGGCGATCTGCTCAAACATATGCTTCACGAACGAATGCATGACGTTCATGGCCTCGTGAGAGAGACTCAGGCCTGTGTGCACTTGCTTCAGCACCCTGCGGAAATAGGTGGCGAAGCTTGCAAAGTTGTCCTGATGGCAGCGGCGGCGGTGGCGGCGGCCCTTAGCTGTCTTCCGTTTCGCCTTCTTTGGCTTAGCGTCATAGGGCTCCGGTTCGGAGGGCTCCGATTCTGAGGTCTCTGTTTCAGAGGGCTCCGTTTCAGAGGGCTCTGTTTTGGAGGTTCCGGCTTCGTTGGTGCCAGGGTCTTCCTCAGAGTTGTCAGAGGATGGTTGAGCCATGTCGGAGCCACCAGTCCCCACTACTCAGAGGAAAGGACATGCGGGGGTTGAAGGCAGTTTGCGGAGTTTATAAGCCCTGCTCTCTCTGAAGTCACAAACACTGTCCATATCTGATTGGATAAAATGCAAGACAGGAGGCCTGTTACTATGGCAGCCCATGTCACGTGACACTGGATGCTCCACCCCCAACTCCCACCGCCCCTCCCCCAAGTTTAACCACACAGTCAGTCAAACTCAGTGGTACCTTTAAACTTTGCGTGACTTCCACCAGAAAAATCTTTGAACACTGCCCCATGAAGGAGACAGTCATCTATTCACCTCAGCTGATTTATGTCTACTATTGATGCATGAGAAGTTTCAAAGATGTCACCAAAGCCATCTAAGTTGAAAAATGTAATAATCACTTAGAGCTTCCTGAAAGAGTCTGACTGACCTCCATAACTCAAACTCTTTCAGACATCAGAGTGACTCAGGTCACTTGGTAGACATTTTACTCCAACACAGAATCTTTTCCTTCTGATTGACCTACAGTCCCATGAGCAGAAACTCCTGACTTCCTCAGCAGAGTGCTCCTGAAAATCATAGCAATTAGTTGACCAGCTATTATCTCCAAAACTTATCAAAGCCAATGATCACTATGAAGAGAATGGCAAAATCCCATTTGCCAAATACAGAACACAAACGGAAATAGGAATACTTACTAAGACTATTTAACATTTTGCAAATTTTAAATTGTTTTCTTAAACATTATTTAGGTCCCCCAAATACCACACAATCTGGAATTGATTAATGATTTATAGTGGTTATTTCTCAAAAAATGATCACTCTTATTGCTGAAAAACCACCAGAGTGAGAGAAAAAGAATAAAAAGAGAGAGAGATAAAACAGCTAGGAATAAACGTACCTAAGGTGGTGAAAGACCTGTACTTAGAAAGAATAAGACCCTGATCAAAGAAATTGAAGCTAATACAAACAGAGGGAAAGGCCTACCTTGTTTATGGATTGGAAGAATTGATATTCTTTAAAAAACCATGCTGTCAAAGGCAATCCACATATTCAATGCAATTCCTATGAAAATACCAGGGCATTTTCCACAGAACTAAAACAAACAAATTTAAATTTTGTATGGAAAGATGAAAGACCCTGAAATGCCAAAACAATCTTAAGGAAGAAGGCCAGAACTAGAGGAATCAGGTTCCCTGATTTCAGACTATAACAGAAAACTACAGTAATCCAATCAGTGTAATACTGGCACAAAAATAGACACATGGATCCGTAGAACAGGAGAGCCCAGAAGTAAACCTATGGGCTTGTGGTCAATTCAGTTCAGTTCAGTCTCTCAGTCATGTGTGACCCCATGGACTACAGCATGCCAGGCTTGCCTGTCCATCACCAACTCTCAGAACTTACTCAAACTCATGTCCATCAAGTCGGTGATGCCATCCAACCATTTCATCCTCTGTCGTCCCTTTCTCTCCTGCCTTCAATCTTTCCCAGCACCAGGGTCTTTTCCAAGGAGTCAGTTCTTCACATCATGTCAAAAGTATTGGAGTTTCAGCTTCAGCATCAGTCCTTCCAATGAATATTCAGGACTGATTTCCTTTAGGATTGACTGGTTGGATATCCCTGCAGTCCATGATCAATTAATCTACAATTTAAAAAGGCAAGAATGTACAAATGGAGAGAAAACAGTCTCTTCAATAAGTGGTGCTTGGATAACTGGATAACTACATTCAATAAAGTAAAATTAGAACATTCTCTAGCAGCATATACAAAAATAAACTTAAAATTGACTAAAGACCTAAATATAATACATATATTGTATTTTAAGAATCCATTAGATATTTTAATGAGCTGTGTTTCTTTCACATTTGTAAATTCAGAAATTAAATGAACACATCAGTTATACGAAAAAAAAAAAAAACAACAACACTGAAAATAACCACAATTGCGTTTTGAGGGGATAACTGAGACCTCAAAAGTCTCTGATACACAGGAAATCTAGGATGGAGTTGGGAAAAACAGAGTTTGATGTTGAAGATTGGAAGGAGGAGGAACACTAGTAATTATTCACTTCAGTTGATGATTGAGGAAATAAGAGAGCCCAGTGAGCAATCACCTTGCAATGTTGTGGTTCACTGTAAAAGCGAAATAAGGGAAATGGCTTCATGGCTTAAATAACAATTGCCGGTCTCAACTCACAAATGACGGTGTTGATAGGATAGGCATACTCCATTCAGAAACCTTCTCAACAGTACCACTGTTTATGGATTCACATAAAAAAAGGACTCCGACACAGCATAGAAGTTACATGCAACAGAAAATTCAGGGGAAAAAAAACCCATTTCACACTTCCTAGAATCACAAGTTTCTACCCTAACTCGTTCAGATGATCTAATGTCATTCTTTTTCAGCCCTCATTCTTTTGTTTTTGAAGTGGAAAACCTTCATGATTTGCAACTTAACGTTATAGGGATGGTGAGAGCATTCATCCAGTCAGAGAAGCTAAAAAGTTCATGTTGACTCCATGTCACCCAAGGAGGGACTCAAACTGGTAGCCACAGTCACTGAACCACTCTACAGTGAGGTTTTCCTGACTGAACCAATAACTGTCTTCCTGGGGTGTTCAGGTCTGGTGACAGCAGGCAACAAGTTTGATTATTTATCTACTTTGACAAATAGGGTAACAAGCACGATTATCTACTTTATAGTTGGTCTTATAAAACTAATCAAGGTCATTTATATATAAGTATTAGGAAATGGCCTGGTAGTAAAGAATCCACCACAATGCAGGAGACCTAGGTTTAATCCCTGGGTCTGGAAGATTCCCTGGAGTAGGAAATGGAAACCCCCTCCGGTATTCTTGAGTGGAAAATTCCATGGACAGAGGAGCCTGGTAGGCTACAATCCATGGAGTCACAAAGAGTCGAACGTGACTGAGCGATTAACACTTTCAACTCTTTCTCAAGTATTCTAGAGCTCCTGTACAAAATGCTAGTGATTAGGTCACTAAAACAGCATTCATTTACTGTCTCATACTTGTGGAGGTTCTAAGTCCAAATCAAGGTTTCATCTGAGTTGATCTTATGCAAGGTGTGAAGCCTCTCCTTGGCCTGCAGATAACCGAAATCCCCCTATACCTGTCCACATTTTCTTTCCTATGTGTATGTGTCTTATGTCTGATTTTCCCTTATTATATGGATATAACTCCTTTAGATTAAGACCTACTCTAATGAACATATTTGAACTTGTTTACTTGGTAAATACTCATCTCCAAATATGATCACATACCAATATGAGTGTTTATGGCATAGATACATTAATCTTAGAGGCACAAATTCAACCCATAGGAGATATGTATTTTGAACTAAACATGGGAGTATTTCCTGCCTCTTCCATCTTATTAAGAGAACACTGGTGACCACTTATGAGAAACAAGGTGGCCCCACCACAGTCATTTTCACAATTCGGTGAATGTTTAGTAATTTCATTTTAGTATTTTATTTCTTTTTCTCTCTGTGAGCGGGAAGATAGTGTGTCATTTTCAATTGTTACAAAGGATTCTGTACACCTACCGTTGTAATTATTTCCTATTGGGTAGGATATAAGAGGAGAAGGCAATGGCACCCCACTCCAGTGCTCTTGCCTGGGAAATCTCATGGACGGAGGAGCTGGTAGGCTGCAGTCCATGGGTCGCGAAGAGTCGGACACGACTGAGCGGCTTCACTTTCACTTTTCACTTTCATGCACTGGAGAAGGAAATGGCAACCCGCTCCAGGACTCTTGCCTGGAGAATCCCAGGGACAGAGGAGCCTAGTGGGCTGCCGTCTGTGGGGTGGCACAGAGTCGGACACGCCTGACACGACTTAGCAGCAGCAGTAGCAGGATATAAGAACCTGTAAATACACCACTCTCAGCCAAACATTGACATGAAATTCTGATACTCCATGAAATCCAACTTTTCCTGAGCCCTTCAGGAAAAGGACAGGGCTGTACATGACAGAAAAAACAAAAAGCTTTCTTTAAACTGGCAGAACCTCATGAGATAAAGAAAAAGAATTTGGGTCCTGTGGCAAGGTACTAGAGAGAGCCTCCCTGAGTAGTACAGGTATGAAGTGGACAGTGCCTTTTCAAGAAGGGGCAATGAAGGTCTGTATCTTTTGGTCCAATACAGAAGAACTCTGATGGGCTGTTATACCTCCAGGGCTCTCTTTGGTCACTGCAGTAAATATTTAGGAAACGTGAGTCCAATTATCAAGAACATTATTTAGCATTTTGTGGAAAAGTAGAGAAATCTTAGGAGAGAACTTTTAAAAAAGAATGTGATTCCCAAGGAGACCAGGAAATTCTTCCACCAAAGCAATGGCAAGAAAATATCTCTAGGTGGGACCGTGAGATGATTGTAGACAACCTGAATGTAATTTTGGAAATGAAAAGCTCATTTCAGAGCCATTGCATTTTTGAAAAGAGAACTGTGGGCCCATGGGAAAAAGACATTATTTCACAGAATCATTTCATTTCTATTGTGCTCATTGTTGCTGCTTTCAATATCCCAGTGCTTACCCATATGACATACAAATGTTTTTCCACTCAGTTCTTATACACTGTTATTATGTGAGAATTCCTGTCAGCAAACCTAACCCACTAGCATATTTTTATTGGTCTAGGTGTGTTTCACATTTAGTGAATCCAATAATCAAATACAGGCATTAGGAAACCGGTTTTACAACTGCATCATGTAGTCCATGAAGACAGAAGTGCATGGGTGATTGGCACTTGACACCTAGGAAGGAGGGAGAGAAATGGGGTTCAATGCTGAAGACCAAGAGGGGAAATGAGCATATATAATTGCTCACTTCACAGGGTGATTGAAGAAAACAGGCACCTAAAGAATAATCATGACCTAGTGGTGCTGGCTACTGCAAGCACAAATTAGGACAAGGGTTTTACTACTTAAATAACAAACTATAAGTTTCAACCCTAAGGAAAGAGTTCAAATGTTTTTCCACATAATCTGTATGATAGAATTTATTGTAAAACATAAATGAGAGCTGAAACTTGTTCAGTTCAAAATATTGCAGAAATAACTGCAGTATTCCTCTATACAGAGGCATTGTGAAATTCATCAATCTTTGAGAAGTGAAGATAAGCAGAAGTCATATAGCGTGGTGAGCCTGATGCTTGAGCAGGTATTTTGTCATGCACCTGAGGGAAGTTTGTTTTAAGTAGGAGTAACATGCAAGGTTAGTGTACTTGTGGAAGTAGATCGACTGGCTTATGTAATATATCCGTGTAATATAACTGTCTGAAAACTCGAGTCCTTTACCATATTCTGGTAGGTGACGAGCATTACCCAGAGCCACATAGCTACTGAATTAGAACTGACACCAGGATCCAGGTAATTTCCTGAATCTCACTTCAGTGTCTGATCCATTATTATGCATGGTTTTGCCTTTGAGTGATTCTATCAGAGGATTACAGAAACCATGCTTCTCTTGATGAGCCTGCTTGGTAGGAAATATCACGATATAAAAGAATAACCTCCAATGATCTCAAATCTCCCTGTGGAAAATAATTCAAGTGAAAAACATATAATAAAGTGTTTCCCTTAACCAAACTCCAACATCATGCAAGGGCAGCTTTTTATGCTTTTCCCTCTCCCTGATTTTTTTCCTCAAAACTGCCCAATTTATGGCTCTGTGGATATGCACTTTTCACAATTGAGAAGGCGGATTACAAATAAATATCAGATGCTAGAGGACCCAAAAAGAAGAGGGCCATGAGGTATATGAGAAAACTCTGTGTTCCTAAATCAGAAAAACTAGTTATTCAGGCCAGGTCTGTCTGAGTTCCTTTCACCAAGAAATCTGTACTTACATTCTCCTTGCTGTCTACCTGCGTGTTTCTTTGTCTACATAAATGGCCCTACAAGTGGGAGAGGATGTCTATAATGGTTAGAAATTTCAGTTCACTTTAGTGTGAAAGCTGTGGCATGCAGTGTAAGATTCCACTAAATAGTAGGTGTCCCTCTCCTAGTAGTAAGTAAAGTAAACCAATCCAAAGAAATCACCATAGTATAGTGAACAAAACACTTATTTCTATAGCCTTACCCTGTGTGTGACACCCAAAAATATCTCAAGAAGCTTGACTTTGATTTCAGTGGCTATTAGATTCAGGAATATTGCTCGTCCCTGAGTACTCCTTCCAATAAGAAGTCTTGTCTGTTTCCCCGTCCTCTTGAGCTGATGAAGCCTTTGGTTATTTTGAGCAATGAGTAAAAATGGTGGAAATTGTATTAGGCAACTTACCAGCCTCAGGTTTAAGAAGGAATGTCCTTCTGCCTTGCTGTTTGAGGACATAGAGCTACCATGGAAAGGGTTAGTCTGTCCTGCTAGACCTCCCCACAAGAAAAGAGGCCCCTTTCAGCACCAGGTGTGTGTGTGAAGGTTGCCTGGAACTTTGCAGTGCAGCTTAGGTATCAGGTGCTTATCACTGAGTGGTCTTAGGATGGTTCATATTTTTAACAGATATTTACTTTTAACATTTGGAAATTGTGTTAAAAAATTTAAAATCTTCCCATTATAAATTGTAATATAGCAAGTTATGTTAAACAGGATTTTAAATACTCAGATGTGCTTGAAAAGTGGCTCAAATCAATAGACAGCCGACACACACATAATTCTAAATGATTAATTGACTATACCCATAGTGGAAAAACTGGACTTTCTTTCTCATAAGAAAGGAAGGACCAAAGAAAATTCTAATTTTTGTCCTTAGCTATGGGTGAGGAATAAAATGTTGCTAAAGAATTTGTAACCAAAAGAGTGCCCTGAGGTAGCTTTGGTATTCTCAGTAATACTATCAGCATGGCCCAAGTAATCTCTGTTTGCACATGTATGGCAAATGCCAATCTAATTGTGTCTAGAGGAGCTTAACCCTAATTGAGGCTTCTACAAGTATTCCTACAATTAAAGCCCCGCGGTCGCAAAGAGTCGGACAGGACTCAGCGACTGAACTGAACTGAACTGAAACAAATACAACTTCCCCCTCCAAAATGACAGCATCAGTATAAACAATAAACCAAGACGGAAACCTGTAAAGACTAATAATCAGATATGAAGTATAAGAAATATACCTAACATATTTAAATAGATGATAAGATATTATAAAACATGAGTAATAAATAGCTAATTATCAGAAAGCAAATAAGCTTTCTAGTACTGAACATCATAACAGAAGAGTAAAGAAATTTTAAACAGCTGAGAGAGAAATGGAGAGAGAATATATGATCTAGAAGATAGATGAAAGAAATACTACAAAATACTTCATAATGAGAAAAAAAGAATTAAATGGAGGTCAAGAAACCTAAGAAATGGACTAAGAAAATACGTCTCCTCGGCCTACCAGAAGTGACAAACATTTCTTAGGAGTTCCTTTACCATAGTTGTTTTATCAAAAGTTTTCACTTTTCATCTCCTTTCATCCTTTCACTTTCAAAGGATTTGTGAACAAAATGAGCCACTCATTATATACAAATAAACAATACAAGTATTGATTAGAGAATTATCTAACTTACTTGCGATATACTAACATTAAAAAAGAGAGAGAAATAGAGCAGAGGATATATCGCCAAACTGGATTTTGCACAACAGTCAGACTTAAACAACTCTGGGAAGCCACGTGACACAGCACATCTGGAGCCCCAATCGGGAAAAGGTCCCAGGTAGCCCGTCCACTCCATGGATGAGACTTCAAAGAATGCAGTTCTGGGTTCCCTGCTTATAATCCCAGGCCACAAACTGACTATCATCTTCAATCTGTAAGCAAAACTGCAGCTGTGGTATGATGTTAATTTTTTCCAATACCGTTTGCTTTGTTCTGCAAAGTTCGGAAAGTTGCTATATCCTGGAATGGTTGGCCAGACCTCCTCCAGGTACTTAACAAATTCCAAGGTCCACTTCCTATCTATCAATTGTGTTTCTCTTCCACACTCACAGCAGATGTGGCTGACACCCACAGCAGTAGTCAGGGCAGTGTCCAGGTTTGTCAGAAGCAAAGTCAGAGGCCTGTTCTGCTGTGTCTCTGAAGCCTAAACAAGAGTATTTACTTAATTTCCCTAATAATAGTGTTTATTGGTGTAAATATCATGATTTTTCACATTGTCTCCAATGTCTTTTTCTCTGAATTAAGTTGTAAGGATGATAAGGTGTTTAGTGTGCAGGACATTTATGCACTCTCAATGCCCAAGGAAAGGATGGGAAGAAGACCACTGTGGGCAGAGGAAGACATGCATATCTAATGCAGACTCTACAAAATTATTTTCTGACCCCGTGCTGAATTCTGAAGGTAAAATGAGCCATTAAAGTCACTTCACACTGGCCCAACATAGTCAGATCTTTGTAACGCCTCCTTGATCAGTCCTTGGAAGTGGGCCAACTCTACAAGTACAAGGCATTGGACAAAGCAACTCTGTGCGGCTGAGGTACACCTGAAGTGGCTTATGACTAAGGACTGGCAGTAGGTCTGTCCTTGTCGTGGTGTTCTGAGTGGTCCATCTTCGAGTCTATCAGAGCCTTATCGTGATACTTGGGCTACGAATGCAACATTACGTGGGTGGCTCTCACTACTTGCTTTCGGCTACCATTTGTTTATGAAAGGAGATTTGCTGTCACAGTCTTTGGCATGGCTCTGTAGACAATGTGGCTTTTTGTTTGCTATTATAATCTATATGCTAACTTTGTCTGTAGCTTTACTATGATGTGTCCAGGTGTGCTTCCTGAATCTATGGAAACATAGCCTCCCTAAATTCTGGAAAAGCATCAACTCTTTCTCTGTGAATATTATTATTCTAAAACTTAGTCAGGTTACCACTTCTGGCATGCCTACCAGATTCACTTAATTGCTCCTTAGTCCATTTCTTAATCTCTTGGCATCTCTTTAATCTTTTACTTCATTTACCTTTCTATGAGGTATTCTATATAATTTCTTTCATCTATTTTCTAACACAACAGTTCACCATCCAGCGGTGTATCATCTGCTGTTTAAAATTTCTTGGAAGAAATGTATAAGAGTACAATAATGTTAGGGAAATTTAACATCCCACTTACAGCAATAGACAGATAATTTAGATAGAAGGAGACCGCAGTGGCCTTCAATGTCATGTTATTCCAGTTGGATGTAATAAACACAGCATTCCATCCAAAAGCAGCAGAGCACACATTCTTTATAAGTGCACGTGGAACATCGTCCAGAATACACCACATGCTATGCCACAGAAAACCCAAGTCTCGACAAACTTAAGAGAACAGGAATTGCACCAAGCATTTTCTGCAACCACACTGTATGAAATTAGAAAATAATTACATAAAGAAAAAGAAAAAGCCACAAACACATGCAGAGAAAAGAATATGATAGGAAAAAACCAACGGATCAGTGAAGAAATCAAAGAGGAAGTTAGAAAACACCTGGAGACAAATGAAAATAAACACACATCTTTCCAAAACCTATGGGATGCGGCAAAAGCAGTTCTAACAGGAAAGCTTATAGTCATACAGGCCTACCTCAAAAACCAAGGAACATCTCCAATAAGGAACCTAACCTACCATCTAAAGGAATTAGAAAAAGAACAAGCCAAGCCCAAGGTCAGCAGAAGGAAGGAAATAATAAAGATCAGAGAAGAAATCAATAAAATAGAGACAGGACATGTTTATGTTTAAAGTCACTCACTCATCTTTGCGACCCTGTGGACTGTAGCCCACCAGGCTCCTCCATCCATGGGATTCTCCAGGCAAGAATACTGGAGTGGGTTGCCATTTCCTTCTCCAGGGGATCTTCCCAACCCAGGGATCGAACCCAGGTCTCCCACACTACAGGTAGACGCTTTAACCTCTGAGCCACCAGGGAAGCCCAGAAGCAGTCATTTGAAAGGAGCCCGAGTCAGACTCACCTACTGATCTTGGAGTGTCTCCTGGAGACGTAGGGAGAAACTGGAGCTCACTCTGGGGACATAGATACTGGTGGAAGCAATTTTGGAAAGCTTTTTCTACCACATGGACACTGGTGCTGGCAAGTATCATTTTGACATCTTCCCCCTGGCTTATAAGCCTCAGGACCGAACCTTGATCCTGACCACCAGCCTACAGGCACCAGGATTGAATGTCTCACAGCAGGTAACTGGCCAGGCAGAGACACAGGCCCATCCACCAGCATCCAGTGTGCCTTATGATGCCCTGAGCCCACAGGTGCCACTGGACACAAGCCTGTCCACCAGAGTGCCTAGGATCTGTCCCACACATGAGAGCACAGGCACTAGACCTGGGACACCCAGGGTCCTGCAGCCAGAGCCCCAGGACCCAGCTCTGCCCACCATGGAGCTGCTAGTAGCCCTAGGACAGCCTGGGCCTCAGTCCCACCCACCAGCAGGTCAGCACCAGCTCTGAGATACCTTGGCCTCCTCAGCCAGCTGTGCCAGGACCCAGCCCCACTCACCAGTGAACCCGTGTTAGGTTTTGGATACACTAGAGCTTGCAATCCAGCTCTATCAGGAAAGGGCTCCGTCCAACAGAAGGTTGAATCTAGATCTAGGCTGCTTTTGGATCCTATCCAGCAGCTGCTTGAGTACCTTTGTCTGTGAGGCAGACCCAAGGGCTTGTCATTGAACAGATGTTGATGTGCCGTGGATGAGATGCACACTCAGGGTTGCTGTCCAATCTGGGTTACCAAAATTGTTACCAAACCAAACTTGGGTCTGCAAGCCTGCACACAGTTAAGCCAATCTACTGACCCCAGTGGATTTTCTTTTAAATGTGGTAAGAAATAGAAGGTGAAAAATTAGAATTGGATAAATCTGAGCGTATAGGAATAGTAAGTTCAGAATTCAGGGATCTGGAGAAGTAAACGGATATTTTTGTACTATTTTTGGTTTCTCATTTATGTTATATTACATAATTCTGAATATGCGGTATGTTGAAAGAAGTTTGATTGAGGTCACTTTGATTTTTCTTATCAGTTTTTTCACTTTACTTTTTCACCATTTCCCGCATAAAAATTCTGGATTATTGTTACCCTATCTCTTAGAGAGTTAGCGAATAAAAGAGGTAAATAAAATGATAATGACCCTAGAGATCACCAGAAAGGCTGAAACAGGAATTATTTCTTGAACTTTGAAATTCAGCTATTTCTGTAAAGTGTTTCAATGAACACACTTTACAATGTATTCTATAATACAGACAATGTTGAAAAAAGTTTGAATGGGGTATGCTTGTCGAATTAACACTATTTTCCTAAGTTTGGAACTTATAGTTTCTTATTTAAGCTGTAAAGCTCTTGCTCTAATTTGAATTTTCAGTAGCTAACACTGTTAGATCATGACTAGTCTTTAGGTGTCTGCGTTCCTCAATCACCCTCTAAAGTGAAAAACAACATATTCTCATTTCCCCTCCAGGCCTTTACCATCAAACCCCATTTTCCCTCCCTCCTTCCTAGAGGTCATGTGTGTCACTCACCCTTGCATTTCTGCTTCATGGCCCGTACGTATGGTGCAGTTGTAGCACCGGTTTATTAATGCCTGTATTTGGTTATTGGATTCACTAAATGGAAAACACACCTAGCACCAAAAAAAAAAAAAAATCCTAGTTCGTTCACAGGAATTCACACATAGTTTATATTTCTGACCAGCATGCCAGAAAAGTTCTGAAAAATATTTGTATATCATACGGCCAGACACTGAGATACTGAAGCAGCAACAATGAACACAACAGAAATTATGTCATTTTGTAAAACGCTAGTTTTCTTATGGGTCCACAGTCCCGTTTTGAATCTGTGATGGCGCTGCAGTGAGCTTTTCACTCCCCAAACTCTATTCTGCTTGTTTAAGACCATGTCAAGGTCCCATCCAGAAAAATTTAATTGCAGTTGATTTGATGGAAGTTTTTCCTGATATCACTGCGAACCATATCACTTTTTCTAATTCTTTCTTCAGATTTTTCTAGGGGATGTCCCTGGTAGTCCAGTGGCTGAGACTCTGCACTCCCAGTGAGGGGTCCTGGGTTCAATCCCGGATTGGGGAACTAGATCCTGCATGCCACAACTAAGACCTGATGCAGCCAAGTAAGTGAATATAAAAAATGATTTTTCTAGTATTCCACAAACATAATAAATAATAACCCTGACAAGGGGACTCATTTATCCTAAATCTGTACTCCAATGATCCCGAGGAGCTCTGGAGTGTGTAGCTATAGGCCTGGGTGTCCTAGATGCGGTATTCACTTGCTGGTGGGAGGAATCATGGCCTGGGGGTGTCCTGAAGCTGGTCTCAGCCCATAGGTAGTAGGTACAGCCAAATTCTAGTCCTCAGCACTGGCTGAGCAGCCCAAGTTATCCTCGGGGTCCTGGGGCAGGCACCAGCCAGCTTTGTTGTGGGATGGGTCCTGATATGGCAGGATGAATGGCTCTGATGGTTCTGGGGCTGGTGTCTCCCCACTGGTGGGTGGTGGTACCACCCTGAAAGGTAGAGGTGAGTCCTGGGGTCTCTGGCTGCAGGGCCCATGGGTCACAGAGCTTGTGTCTTGGCCTGCTTGTGGGGAGGGTGAGGCCCAGGGATTCCCAGGACTAGCACAAACTCTCTGATAGATGGAGATGGGTCCTGGGAACATGGGCTGCATAGCCCTGAGTGTCCTGGAGCTGGTGTTTCAACCCACCGGTAAGCTGGACTCGGGTCCAGAGTATGATGGGACGGTGCCTACCCCTTGATGGGTGAGGTTGGTGCTGCAGCTGGTTCTAGACTACTGGTATGTGGGGCCAGGTCCTGGGATGGCCAAAGCTGGGTTCCAGGGTAACTACAGGCTTCAGGGGTCTCAAGGTGGGTCTGTATCTCTGCCTGGGTTTTTGCTTGGCCTAAGGCATCCCAGTACTGGTGCTGATAGGCATGTTCGTCAGGTCTGGGTTATAGCACGAATAAGCTAGAAGGAGGATTACAAAATGGTGCTCTAGCGCCAGGGTCCATGTGGTAGAACCAGCTCCCCCAAATGGCTGCCACCTATGTCTATATCCCCATGGTGAGCTCCAGCTGCCTTCTACTTCTCCAGGAGCCTCTCCAAGATCAGCAGATGGGTTTAACCCAGGCTTCTTTCAAATTGCTGTTTCTGTCCTAGGTTCCCAAGCTTGTTAAGATTTTCTGTGCACCTTGTAAGGGTAGAGTCTCTGTTTCCCACAGCCCTCTGGCTCTCCTGAAAGTAAGCCTCACTGACCTACAAAGCCAAGCCTTCTGGGGGCTCATCTTCCTGGTACAGGGCCCCCAAGTCTGGAAAGACTTATGTGGGCGTGGACCACTTATTCCTTGAGGAAAACTTCAATTGTTGTTATACTCCCATTATTAGGTTGCCCACCTCAGAGTATGGGTTGACCATGTCTCCACCTCCTTAATCATGTACCAAGTTTAATATTGTTTTCTTCATAATACTTAGATTCTAAAAATACTCCAAAAGCTAGAACTGGTGAACATCTATGGGTGGAAATATATATTCACCTAATTCTCTGAGAAACCTCCTTAGGGACAGAAGAAATACAAATAAATGTGAAATAATTTAAAAACACAATCTTTTCAATAATCTTTGGTAATACATGCAAAAATATTTATACATGTAAGAATGTAAAATCATATAGAAATGAGCCAAATTATAGAAATGGATCCAACAAGGACTTAAACAACAACTCAAGAAACGGAGGTCATCAGTGAGCTACCATCTGCCAAATGGCAATCTTCCAAGGGTGCATCTGCTTAAACTTTCAAGGAAGCGTTAATTTTGCTTCGAACAAAATATTAATAGTTCCACATTGTGAAGGAAAGCATATTTTATTTCCAGAGATATAATATGATGCCACCCGAGATAGATGGTCAAGGTGGAGTGTTTGACAAAATGCGGTCCACTGGAGAAGGAAATGGCGAACCACTTCAGCACTCTTCCTTTGAGAACCCCACGAACAGGATGAAAAGGCAAGAAGATATTACACTGAAAGATGAAACCCCCAGGTCAGTAGGGAATCCAATATACTACTGGAGAACAGCAGAAACATACCTCCAGAAAGAACGAAGAGGCTGAGCCAAAGTGGAAATGACACCCAGTTTTGGATGTGTCTGGTGGTGAAAGTAAAAGTCTGATGCTGCAAAAAACAATATTGCATAGGAACCTGAAAAGTTAGGTCCATGAATCTAGGTAAATTGTAAGTGGTCAAACAGGAGATGCCAAGAGTGGACATATTCGTTTAGGAATCGGTGAATTAAAATGGACAAGAATGGGTGAATTTAATTCAGATGCCCCTTATATCTACTACTATGGGTCATCTGAATTAAATGGAGTAGCCCTCGTAGTCAACAAAAGAGTCTGAAATGCAGTACCTGTGTGTAATTTCAAAAACAACAGTGATCTCGGTTCATTCCAAGACAAACCATTCGATATCACAGTCATCCCAGTCTATGCTCCAACTACTAATGCCTAAGAAGATGAAGTTGAATGGTTTTATAATGATCTACGAGACCTTTTAGAAATAACCCCCCCAAAAGATGTCCTTTTCATCCTAGGAGACTGGAATGCAAAAGTAGGAAGTCAAGAGATACCTGGAGTAACAGGCACGTTTGGCTTTGGAGTACAAAATGAAGCATGGAAAAGGCTAACAGAGTTTTGCCAAGAGAAGCCTTTAGCTTCTCTTCTTTTCTCAGCTATTTGCAAGGCCTCGTCAGACGACCATTTAGCCTTTTTGCGTTTCATTTTCTTGGGGATGGTCTTGATCCCTGCCTCCTGTTCAATGTCACAAACTTCCGTTCATAGTTCTTCAGGCATTCTGTCTATCAGATCTAATCCCTTGAATTTATTTTTCACTTCTACTGTATACTTGTAAGGGATTTGATTTAGGTCATACCTGAATGGTCTAGTGGTTTTCCCTACTTTCTTCAATTTAAGTCTGAATTTGGCAATAAGGAGCTCATGATTTGAGCCACAGTCAGCTCCCAGTCTTGCTTATGCCGACTGTATACAGCTTCTCCATCTTTGACTGCAAAGAATATAATCAACCTGATTTTAGTATTGGCCGTCTGGTGATGTCCATGTGTAGAGTCTTCGCTTGTGTTGTTGGAAGAGTGTGATTGGTATGACCAGTGCATTCTCTTGGCAAAACTCTGTTAGCCTTTGACCTGCTTCGTTTGTACTCCAAGGCCAAATTTGCCTGTTACTCCATGTAGCCCTTACTTTTGCATTCCAGTGCATTATAAAGTAGAGACATCACGTTGTCAGCAAAGGTCAGTCTAGTCAAAGCTACGGATTTTCTAGTAGTCATGTACAGGTGTTAGATTTGGACCATAAAGAAGGCTGAGCACCAAAGAATTGATGCTTCCGAACTGTGCTGCTGGGGAAAACTCTTGAGAGTCCTTTAGACTGTAAGATCAAACCAGTCAATCCTAAATGAAATCAACACTGAATGTTCATTGGAAGGACTGGTGCTGAAACTGAAGTTCCAATACTTGGGCCACCTGATCTGAAGAGCTGAATCATTGGTAAAAACCCTGATACTGGGAACGGTTGAAGGCAAAAGGAGAAGGAGGTGGCAGAGAATGGAGATGGTTAGATGGCATCACCGACTCAATGGACATGAATTGGAGCATACTCTAGGAGATAGTAGAGGACAGAGGAGCCTACCATGCTACTGTCCGTGGGTCACAAGGAATCAGACTCAACTTAGCAACTGAACAACAACTCTAAGACCTGTGATTGTGTCACCTCCCTGATATTTGAGCAGAAGTGACCCCCCAACCCCCTTTATGCTTAGGAACGTTTATGCTATTGCAGAGACCATAGTTTTCACTTCCTGTAAACCCACTGATTATTCAAGACTGTCACCTCTTAGAAGGGAGTGGTAAGGTAACACTCCAGGTTGCAAATAGCAACAGCATAATCCCCTTTAGTCAGAAAATACGTGAATATTAATACACCACAGTATGGATGCTTAGGCACTTAAATGCTAACATGTCTAATTGGTGGGATTGTAGGTGATTGGTTCTTATAAATTTCAAGTGATAAATGTGTCATTTTAGGGCAGTGATCTGGGCTCATCTATTTACATATTCCTGATTATATTAATCAGCTAGGCTTGGCATAACAAAATACTGTAGACTAGGCGGCATAAACAACAGAAGTTCATTTTCTCACAGTTCTGGAGGATAGAAGTGCCAAAATCAAGATCTAGCAGTGTCAGTTTCTGGAGAAACCTCTCTTTCTGTATTACTAGTGGTCATCTTCTTGTTGGGTCCTCACATGCAGGGGAAAGATCTGGTATCTCTTCCTCTTCCATATGGCCACAGTCCTATCCAATTATGCCCCTGCTCCCATCTCAATTAATTACCTAAATACCCTATCTCCTGATCCAGTCACACTTGGGGTTAGGGCTCCAACATATTAATTTTTTGGAGGGGAGCCAATTCGGTTCATAGCACCTGTGCTCACCACAAACACCAAAAGTACTTGGTTCATAAAACAGTGAATTCTGTTCAGGACAAGAACCAGACCAGAAGTTCTGTGCTGCAGCTCATTAACAGGTATTAGATATCTGAGCTGATGCCCAATGAAAGAAGTGATGTGCTTAGCAAAGCGGGTGTTAGCAAGAGACTCTTGTCCCTCCCCATCCAACCCCAGCCTTTCATGTCCCCTGACCTTAGTTGAAAAGCACTTTCCAAAAAGCAAGAAGAGTCCATCTAAAATTCCAGCCCTTATACACCTTAGAAGATCAAGTCAGACCCTTTGTTTTCATTTCCTCATTTCTGAGACAAAGGGGCTAGTCTACGTGACCTCTTCTCCCAAGGCTCTCTGTCTTTATAATTCCAACTTTCAGGAAAAGCACTTAGCATCCCTGTTGGGAGGCACATATACTGAATAATATCCTGCAAACTGAGATGGAACTTTGGGACCAAAAAAAACAGAGGGAGCAATGCCATGGAGTGCAATTATGAAGTTCACTGTGGGTAAATCACATACAAGCACAAAGGATAGAGTCGACAGATAATTCAGAGGCATTCGAAGCTGCACTGCACACTGACTGCCAAAAAGGGTACAAAAGAATTTAAAGGGACCAGAGCTAGAAGTAGAATCTGACTATCAAGACAGAAGCACAGGTGCAGCAACTGGAATCGGGGTTCCTCCCCTCAGGGGTT
Organism: Bos indicus x Bos taurus; assembly: GCF_003369695.1. Taxonomy (NCBI): domain Eukaryota; kingdom Metazoa; phylum Chordata; class Mammalia; order Artiodactyla; family Bovidae; genus Bos; species Bos indicus x Bos taurus. The sequence goes on along the minus strand of NC_040105.1, from coordinate 90,788,465 downwards.
TCATGACCATTAACCATTTACATCAGCAAAAGCACTCTTGCAGGTCTCACATCAGATGAAGGCAAGGGCAAAAGTTGATAGGGTACTCATCTGGCTTGGACTCACTTCTTGTAAATTAAGCTAAAGCTCAATCATGCGAAAAGAGGGGAGGTTAGGACTGTGTGAATTAAGATGGAACTGAAAAAATGGAGTTGGTGAGGTTCAGCCACACAATCCCCAAGTCAGGACCCACTTGATCTGGACAGAAGGGGCCTTTCCTGAGAGCCAAATCTGCTAAAATAGCTTTCCTGCACTCATTTTATTCGGCTGAAAAGTAGCCTTGTGTACTTTCATTCCTTAGAAGACCACCAGAAATGAACCACAGGAGCCCATGATAAACATATTGGTTATATTATTATTGTGCTGCTTCATTAGAAGTGAAAATAAATTGTGAGAAGATGCAAAACCATGCAACTCAATGATTATAAACAACAGAGGAAATCGTTGTCGAAAGTGAAAAGCAGCTTATCCTATGGGGAGTACAGACTACACACACAAAGATCGTCAATTGAGAGCTTATTGACAGCATCTGCCTGGTGGAATTTATGCATCAATGGAAGTTTTAAGATGAGGGGAGGGGACATTGGCTACCCCTGACCTCTTAGCCAGGGGTTATGGGTGAGAAGACATCAGAAGATACCTAAAATCGCTATAAAGATTTGCCAAACAGCAAGACACTCAATGTTGAAATTTGCTCTTGCCAAGGAGGTCCCATTTTATGATGTTTGAGCACACACGTTCTCCTGCTGGATAGCTGGGGGAAAATCAAACGCAAAAAAAGTTATTATGATGGTATTTTCTTAAGATTAAGTTCAATTTCTTCCAAAAGAGCTCATTGCCAAATCATTGGACTC